>NC_079426.1:13655090-13815090 GCF_026213295.1 Gadus chalcogrammus | reverse complement strand
CTGAATGCTTGCACTGAACTAGTTATTAGTAGAAAAGCAAACACAGGCATTGGTAATTATGCTTTTTTTGTGTTTTTTTACGTGACACCGTAGGAAATACCATCAAATTAATACACATTTTATTTATATAAATGTATATTTTATTATTTTTATATGCTGAAATAAATAATTGCCGGTTCAATTAAAGCAAAGAAGCCCTTCCCAAGCGCAACTTTGCGTCATGACGCATAGCGCACGCAATGGGCACGTTCGTCCAATCAGCGCACGAGCCTGAACAGCAGGAAAGCAGCAGATGATATGGCAGCTTTGTGAGCGACCAGGTGGAACTTGCTTTGTTTAAAACACCGTGCAGTCTCCTTGCCATGGACACCTTGTAGAGTAGGGACGTTGAAGATGATCTACTTGATCCTGATATCGGCGATCTCCGGGGCGATCGTCACGTTGATCGTGGAGTTCCTGCTGGTCTACCGGAGGAGCCCGGAGCCCGTAGCCAGGACAGTGCAATATGTCAAAGTAGTGCCCGATCCCGCACTGAGGGATTACTTCAACAGCCAACATGTTGAGACGGGTCAGCTCCAGCCAGACAACACGGCGTCCAGACAGCAAGAGGCCGTGTCGGCCAGGCACCAGGATGCAGCTGTCCCCACCACCACCACTGCTGGCCCCAGACCGCAGCAGTCGTCCCCACCGCCCCACAGCGAACCCCTCGATCCGTCTAAGCCGGAGACGTGTAATTTCCTCAACGCGATCTTCTTGTTTTTATTCCGGGAACTCCAGGACACCCCCGTCGTACGCCACTGGCTCACCAAGAAGATCAAGGTGGAGTTCGAGGAGCTGCTGCAGACCAAGACGGCGGGTCGGCTGCTGGAGGGGCTCAGTCTCCGGGACCTGTCCCTGGGCAACTCCCTGCCCGTCTTCCACACAGCCAGGCTCATGAACCCGGTGCAGTTGAACGCGGACGGCATGCCCGAGGAGCTCAACTTTGAGGTAGACCTGGAGTACAACGGTGGCTTTCACCTAGCAATCGACGTGGAGCTCGTGTTCGGCAAGTCTGCGTACCTGTTCGTCAAGATGACGCGCGTGATGGGCAGACTCCGGCTGCAGTTCACGCGCACGCCCTTCTCCCACTGGTCCTTCTCCTTCCTTGAGGACCCCCTCATCGACTTCGAGGTTCAGTCGCAGTTTGAAGGCAGACCGCTACCCCAGCTCACCTCCATAATAGTCAACCAGCTCAAACGCGTCATCAAGAAGAAACATACCTTGCCAAATTACAAAATCAGGTACGTGTAAGTGAAAGGGGTTCACAAGGTGAACTGCTTTCCAATAATAGGGCCATCTGGCTGCCTATATCCATTCGAAATGTTAGCATCAGCAATATATTTGCTATCAAGGTGCTGCAACTAAACCGTGCAGGTGCATGTGTTTACAGTCATCATAAGGTGGTATATCATTCAACTGTACATATGTCTACTTTGTTTTAAGCGGTAAAATCCTCAGGGAATTGTGTTTATTTGACAGTAGTGGAGTCAAAAAGAGGAGCCTATAAATAAGACTTTACAGCATGCAGGCCACAACAGCACAGCTAGTGTTGCTGGTAACGGTTGACAAATGGCCTTGAGACATCTCCTCACACATTGTCAAACAACCCTTGCCTACCACACTTGACCCTAAACCAGGCGATGAGGGGGGAACCAGACCTCATTTTGATGGTCCAAATCCTGTAACCCAGGACAACTGGTAGGCCTACTTGTTGCCCAGTTACCCATATTCAAGATTTGGGCAGACTTGAGCTCAGTCCAGTAATGGCTGCCAGTAGGCTGGGTATCCATGGCAACCAGGATGTAAGCACTAGTGATGCCATCTCTGTCCTGGAACCAACATCCAAGGCACGGAACTAATCCCAGGGTAGCCTTGGCCCTTGTGGGCTACGTTTTAGCTGGTTGTGTATTTGAGTTAACCCATACTTTCCAATCTGCTGTGGTCTATGGTGTGACTTAAAGACTGTACCACGTATTGTGGATAGCTTGGTCTGAAATGAACCAGGACACCTCCTCAAACCTTCCTGGCTTCCCTCCTAGATGTTGTACCATCTCAGGGCTCTGTTCTACGATGAATGTGTGGGTTTGTTGTTGGTCTCGGTGTGTGGGTTTGTGTGAATACATTTCCATGCACTTGACAATTGTGATTCTGTTTTCGAAATATGTGTTGATTCTGAAAAAAACACCAGCATTTATGTACAAATGTATAAATGGATAGTAGGGTTTTGTATGTGTATTGGAAGTTGTGGTATGTTTGAGTACATTAATCACGATTCTGTTTTCCAAATATTTGGTTGTTTCTCAAAACGACTACTTTGATCGAAAATATGTTTTCTTGTGTTGAAATGAAGTTACACATAAGCACCTTATTCAGACTCTGTTGACATGTTTACCTGGACTGAATGTAGGCTGATGGTGTAGTAGGGTGATGTTTTACTGGTCTCACTGTATTAGGATGCTGTATGCTAAAGGTATCGTAGAATGATGTTTACCTGGCCAGACTGTAGGCTAAATGTGCAGTAGGAATCTGTTTACCTGGTCCAACTCTTGTTGGAGGTCAACAGGTTGGGATTTAGGATTGATTAGAAACATTTGAAGTAACGGTTTTGATTTATAGACCATGAGACTAAATCGTTGCACTAACCCCTAATAGAAAGATATTTACAAAAAAAAGAAGAAGAAGAAACTAGTATTTCATCAAACAAGTTCTATACTCATGGGTGCAAAAACAGCCAAATAAATCAACTTAATATGAAAACACCCTTTCAGATAATGACACAGATAATACTGTTGTTGCACACTATAATAACAAGACATTCGTATTCATTCCCAATTATCTGTGATTTATATTAAGAAACAAGTGTAAAATTGAGTCCAAAATGTATGCCCTCACGATACCATGAGTGCCCACATGAATGGCCCATCAAACCCTTGACCCTGGCAGAGGTATTGCTTTGCTCCACCTGTCATGCCTGACAGGTTCACAGACCTATTAATTGCCCAGCTCTATTTCAAGGTTAAAGAAATGGCTTTCTGACTAAATCAATTAGAAAAGATGGACAGATGTCACACACGCTGACGGTAATGGAGAGTGAGGAGAGAGAGTGCATTCAGCAGTTTACTTCCTCTTGCACCCACTTCCTGTCGCCTTTCCATTTGTTTTTTATCATATTGTTGATCTTTATTTTTTTTCTCTTCCTTCCTGATTTGCTTGAGTCTACTTTACAACACGCTCACAGAGCAGAGATTGTATTCTAGTTTTAATATTCCGTGATTGTTTTTTATTTATGCATGTTAAAGCACATGTTTGCTGTTCCAGTGCTAAACAACCAGATAATTGGTATTAGCGGCACACATCAAGGCATGTTGGTTAGTTAGCCTTGTGGTAGTTTGTCGGCCATGTTTGCTGTTTCACATCATGTTGGCCTGGTCTAAGTCAATTCAAGTTTATCAGGCCATTATTACAATAACATTCAGAGAAAAATAGCCTCCATTAAGCCGATCAGAGGATCTATACTAACCGCTCGCTAACCGCTTGCTAACCACTTTTCTTTAACAACAATGTGCTGTAGCAATTTTCAGATCATTGACTGCTTTAAAACAGAAAATGGATCCCTAAACCTGTCTTTGTATCGTGTTGGGCTGTTGTACCTTATTCTAATATAGTTGCTTGGCAGACATACTTTAATGAGTCAAAAGTTCTTTATAATCTGATAAAGAAACAAGGCACTTTTTTGAATAGTAAGTTAATGGCAGGTAAAAAATGCCACCAAACAGTCTGCAAATGGATGGCTCGTTCAATATCACAGGTTTACAACAGGGCTACATGCCAAAGACAAGGCATTTATTTCAGAGCCCGTGAAGGAAATTTGAGATCATCATCTTGAAAAAACCTAACCACACTGTTAGTCTGGTATTGGGTATTTGGTCTTCCCACAATGTCTCCGGTTTCAGTGGGAATTATTCCATACCACATCAGTCATGGATCTATATGGACAAAAAAAAAAAGCTGTCTGCAGTATCTTCTTTCGCTGTCAGTGCGCTGACTTGTGACATTAGACTGAGCGGATAAGCATTTCCCTGAAGTATCTCTTGCAAACCAAATTGTGGAGATGCGACCTTAGAACATGTTCTGCTTATTTTGGTTTTGCCCCTTTTTAAATGGTTCTATGGGCCTGGAAATCTGTCTCTCTCTCATTAATCATAATGATACAATATGCTAAGCTAGCCAAATAACTAGCTTAAAGAGTATGCTGTTGTTCTGAACAGGGGGGTATCAGATACTTTACCAAAAATAACTATGGAGAAATCCCTGAGGGGATTCATTATAGAGGAAGTTTTCTATGGTATCCTCAAGCTAATTTCACAGCTTCAAATCTAATATAAAATTCATAATTATTGTCATGCACAACTCCATGACAATTGTCATGACCAACTCTACATTTAACTAATTACAAGGGGGGGGTGTCGATGATGAGGATGAAAGTATAATAACATTTATTGAATGTAAAGAAAGGTCAACCTAAAAATAATTATTTCACTGTAAATTGCCTCCATGAAAGGGAGTCCAAGCAGCCACCAAGTTGGATCCCCTGTTTGTACAGTGCACCCTTTTCCCTGTGAACGCATCCGTCAGCCTGGAGACAAAACGCTGTGACAGCATGGGTTCCAATTTAGCATCAGTGCCCCCAATTCCCCCGCACATCGACCCATACCTCAGGCAGCTCACCCAGCCACGCTGACCCACGCTGCAGCTCCTCTCCCCGGGTACCCTCTCAAAGGGTGGGCCCGGGCCTAAATGTTGGACCGCAGACTGGAGGGTTGTGCTGCTAGTGGGGTTGACTTGTATAGTGACAAACTCCTACATGGACCATTTAACAACATTTTACAAATTGTCTTTTTGGCTGATGCAAACTTATTATACTCTAGATGTTTTTCTTTAGCGTGCCATGGTTTAATATGTAAAAATGACCGATGAATAGACATTAATAAGAAAAAGAAGTGACAAATGCTGGCATCATGACAACGCCTTGCATCTCGGTTTCCCTAATTTTTGCGGTGCATGCCAACCCGACACCAGCCTGAACAGAAGGGGATGGAGTTTCCTTGTGTTCACACATCATTACTAATTCCACGGGAGTTACGCTTTTGTAGTTGTGATGATCACACGCAGTGCGTGGTTATCATGTGCTCAGGGACGAATGGGGAAAGTTGTGTCAGTTCATATGCAAACAAGGATCAGATTGTTTGATGCCGACCTTCAGGGACAACCGCACAGTTGTTCCGAAGGAAAGCTTCTCTTTTTACTTACCGTTCAAAGGCTATTGGTGTGGATGCAGCATCAGTGCTTTGAATCATGCTTGGGTTTAACTGCACCTGCTGCAGGATCATCTAGCAGTGGGGGAGTTTGAATCACAGCCCAAAGGTTGTAAGGTTCGGACCCCAATGTGTGCGTTCTACTATATGAAGCCTTGAGGGATCGGTCATACTTTCTTCTTAGGAATATCTGTAAGTTGCTTTGACTAAATGTGTCTTTGTTCTTCAAATGGCTTGTAAGCATGTGTAATTGTATGCATGCAACAGTACCAAGAAGATATCCTTACACCAACAATCATAACAATATTTTGTTAGCTTTTTTCTAATCTAGCCCTATCATAAAACACATTGGAAGTACAGTCTTTCTGTATTAGCTCTCTTGCTGTTTATTTAAACGTATACAGTAAGTGTAGTGCTTTTTTTTAGGCATCATCAACTTGTAAAGTCAGTTCATTATAACTGCTGTAATATATTCCTGCACTGATCAATAATGTGTATTGAATCACGGCCTGATGCTACGTTGCCAGGTTCCTGCAGATCGCCAATTCTGGTGTCGGGCTTCTCGCTGTGCGATGATGTAATGCTGATGATGTAAAAACTCTGCCAGCGATCACATGACCGAGCAGCAGTGACCAGGCCACTGCTGCTATAGGCTTTAGTGTGTGTGTGTGTGTGTGTGTGTGTGTTTGTGTGTGTGCGTGTGTGTGTGTATTCGTTCATCATCCTTCTGGAAATGATCCCAAAATTCCCGAACATGGAAGTATCCGAAAACCTAAACTGGATAAAAATAAATTGATATCCAATAGTCAGTTCAGCTATTGGATATCAATAAGAATTGTTGGGGGGAAGACGCAACTTATGTGGGGAAGGAAATGGAATACACTTTCCCCCACACACTCTCAGCTCCTCGCTTAGCTGCTGTCCAGGGTTGTTGTGTGTTACATAAGGGCTGGACATCTGCTTACTCTGCCCCTGCGACCCAGCCTTGAAAATCCAACTGTTGACCTTTTTAACACATGCACATGATGTCTATCATCAAGCTCTGGATAATTCATTTGTTTTTGTGCAAATATAAGTTGCTATATTTACACAAGCAGTTTGGGAACAAGGTACATCCTGCCACCTTTAGCTCTGGGGTTAAAACCTTAATATATACAATACATCCATGAAGGTATCAAGGGGTTGTGATACTTTATAGGTCAAGGGTAAATCCATCAGTTTCCAATGTTTAGTATTGAATCATTTGGCGTCCAGCGTTTAGTTTGTCTCATTGCCCTTCACCCCCTATATGCTCCACATGTGGTCATCAGGATTACTGTCTGAAACATTAGTCTACATTTCCGTGCCAGGTCCCTCCACAGCGTTTAATCCTCTACCTCCGACTCTAGCTTGATTAAACCGGGATTTAACCCATCTTCCATAGTTCACCGTGGAGCGAAACATTTTGGAAAATCAGGGAGATATGGCACTCACACGTATGTTTTTAGATGAGCTTATTATATAAGTGTTAATTTGTTGGAGCCCTACTGGTATAAACAACTGATATGATAGTCAACAGAGTTTTATATTTATTAAAAACGTGTATGTTTTTTGTTCCGTTTATTTTTTATCAAGTGTGCGTGACCTGTATGGATGTTTTTCTGCTCCCGTTTTAATCCCTGTGAGCAGGCTTAGTGAGCCGTAGCGGTCATTCCATCATATCCCACTCTGACTGCATCACAATTGATTCTCTGCTCCTCTACAATAAGGGTGTTCTTCATCCTCTCCTTCTGTTCCTTTCTGTCTCAAACGCCCGACTCCTGACCAAATAGAGGGAGGTGTTGTGGAGGATGAAAAGGGCCCCTTCAAACTCCTGGGAGCCCTGCAGTGTTTCTATACTGCAGTAACTGTTGACCTGTAGGGCTCGCTGTCAGAGTTTGTACTTAAGGTTGGGGGAGGGTCAATTTTTTACAATTATATTTTATTTGTATTTTCTTCGTTTTTTACAGTTTAATCTAGAGCAGGACAATAGTAACGGGTACTATTTCCCTCAGGATTAATCAAGCCTTCTGAGTCTGAAATGGAAGGCCACATGCCTTTTCTTTTTCACAAACACTAGAATACCAATGAAAACAACTTGACTAAGACCAGATCATCTGTACATTAATCTCGTATGCGCCAGCAAGTCTTTTTCCAAAGTGTTGTCAAGGGGGCGCTTATCGCATCAGAATGTTGTGATTAGAAGCAGGAATGTCTGGCTCTTTGTCTACTTAAACCCCCCCAGTCTCATTACTAAAGCACCTGTAAGCCTGCGCACGACGAGACCAGAGTCTGCCTTTACTCCTCTGAATAAATCAGAAGAGTTGGGTTCACATGTGTTTGAGCCCCACTTTTAACCCACGCTCCGAGTAAACGGGCATGGTAACACAAGCCACTTTCAAAACCTCGTTCAGAATCTCGTAAGTGGGCGCATTCAAGTTTTATAAGACAGGCGTTATCCCCCCTTGTTTGAAAGGTGAAGCAGCGCCGTGTTGTTACAGGGTGTGATGGGTAACTTAAAGACCAGCATTGTGGACAGCAAGTAAGGTATCGTATGGTGTGAGTATAGGGGCTGAGGCCGGGAGGAGGCTGCAGACAGCCTGGTGAACACGCGGGCCAACGCGCAGGGCGCAGAGTATCCCGGAGGAGGTGTCGTCTAATCCATTTTTAATAGAGCTCCACTGGCCAAGGCTAATGGTGACTGAGGAACGCGATACGCTCCTGTCTGCCCGCTTGTTCTGCAAAGGGGACAAAATGCAAGCTTGTTTTCCAATTAAGAAGACTTGACAGTGTCCAGGGCCTTTTGCTAACAAACTACCTTATCTGGGTGTTGGCAACTGCACACTCTTTTCGTACACTTATTTATTTGTATTGGTACCAGAACTCCCAATGACCTGTTCCAGCACATGAAAGCATGTGAGTGAAGTGATCTTGGTTGGCCTATGACTCTCGTTGACTTGTTTTTGCCACATCTATCCACATCTATCGATCTATACCTTCTCTAAAACACTAACCAGTTTGCTCCTGAGGGCAAATATGTGTCATCATCCAGATACATTTCCATACAATATGCACTTTAAATAGTTATGTGTGGTCGCTCAACTTATTAATTGATGGGTTGTATGTCACATATTGTTCAGTGTTGTCTTTATGAATGGAATGTGATACAACAGAAATTACTTGCTTGCGTGGCGATGCAGTTTGTTGGAATGTATACCTCTAGCTGCTTGGGGCCTTTGTTTGTGTTCTTCACAGCAATGCAGCTAAGGATAATGAGAGGTGTGTTTTTTTCACCTCACATAGTTGGCACCAGGAGCCCAGAACTAGCAATGTTTTTTTTCTCTAGCAGGGGGATCGAAATGGCAAAAATTTCATCCGGGAAGGTCAGTACCTCTTTATCTCCTCTCGTCACAAGATGTCCTTTCTCTATCGACCCAAAAGAACGTGGATTCAGTACTGCACTGTACCAGGAGAACAAGTAGCTGTTTGTGTTAGGGGTCAGGGGGGTAAAGTTGAGTCAGTGTCATCTGCTAGACAGAGATACCGGGAGTGAAACAATTAGGACTGATTACCGCACAGCGTTTTACCCTCAGAACTGACTGAATTTTATGCTGATGCAGAGCATTTCATGATACAATACTCAAAAATATATTGTACAATTCTCTTATTTTCTGTTGTTTTATTATCTAAACATGAACAATAAATGTTCTGTAATTGATCTATCTTTTTCCAATTTCAAATTTGAGCATAAGTGACATAATAGCTCCCCTTTACATTTTGGCAACAAGCTTTCACTTTCTGGAACTTAATAGACACCAGACCGGAGCAAAGGTTATCACAGAGATAAGTGTAATGGATATAGGACTGGTGTACCTCATGTGCTCCAACAGTATGCTGGTAGGGAGAACAGTTTTCTCTCAGGCCTTAAGGGCTTCAAGCGCCACCCTAATCCTTATTGCTTCCACACCCACTGAGGGCCTGGCTCGGCTTTTTGATGTTTAAGTCAACATTGACTGTTCCCCTTGATGTAGACAAACTGTTCAGTTTTGTTGATTGAGCTATAGTATATAAGACACTTTATTTTTTTATAAATCATAAATTTTAGTAATTTGTGCTTATGGCATTTCATGCACTTTTGAGGCTTGGCAGAATAGTTCTGTTCCAGGTGGGGTGGCCCTTTGGGTGTACCTCGGTACTTGCCAAACGTGTTTATTAAAATCGGTATCAATTTCTCTTGACGGAACCGCCTTGAAACTTGTTGCCTGTCTAATAAACTTGGAATGGGGAGGGCTGGAATCCTAGAACTGGTGTAGACACATTGGGTGCACACAGTGAAACCTGCTGAGCCATCCAAACGTATGTGAAACACTAATGAGCATGGAAACAATAGAAACAGTTGGAAGAAGTATACTGGGTGTGTTGGCTTGAAAAACTGAGAGATTGCATGTCTGTGGCCTTGGTGGGTGTGTATGTGTTTCCTTTCATAGAAGATCACATGTCTCGATGTTTCTCAACAACCTACCAACAACCAAATAGTCATATTCTCCCCTTGATCTCTCTCATCCTTCTGATATATGAAGCATGTTCAGTATTGTTGTTGTATTCGATTCACAAGAAGCAAATAAAGTTCCTCTACAAGGTCCCTATCAGTTGTCTGCTGGGTACTAATTCTGTGAGGGTAAAAGTTGTTTTCTTTATTCTTGTATTCTGAAGTCTGGTCTGTAATTGTCTGGCTTGTATGTAGCCTAATGCGAAGTGGGTCAAAAGTGACTTCTGTCACTATTGACACCATGCCAACAAATCAACATCAAACAACAAAAAAGTGATCATTGTAGTGGAAAAGGGAAACGGGTTTAAACTTTTGTTTAGGTTATGTGGCTATACGGACGAGCAGAGTGTTAGCCTCCCCTAACCTCCTTCTCTCCTCCTCCCCCTCCAGATACAAGCCCTTCTTCCCGTTCCAAGTCCAGCCGCCCCTGGTCCCGGCCTATGACGCAGACCTGTCGGTCCAC
Source organism: Gadus chalcogrammus (assembly GCF_026213295.1). Taxonomy (NCBI): domain Eukaryota; kingdom Metazoa; phylum Chordata; class Actinopteri; order Gadiformes; family Gadidae; genus Gadus; species Gadus chalcogrammus. The sequence continues at coordinate 13,804,706 of NC_079426.1, read as the reverse complement.
GATGACGCACTGGTGGAAGGCCGGCTCAGGGTCTCCCTGATCGAATGTAGCAGGTAAACAAACCCTGACCGCTGACTCTGTGAACTTTAACCTTCTCATTTTCTCTTTCTGTTTGAGAGGAATTCACCTTTTTTGATTAAATTATGTTTTCAGAGCATTTTCTGGTGTGTCACACAAAAGAGATGCCACAATGGGAGACACTACTTTTCAAATAAGTTTCTGGCCCTACTTTCTACCTATTTTATAGCTAAGCGTTGTCAAAATGATCGATATTAAACTTTTGGGCCGTTTGATCTGGTCTGTGGCATATGTTCACTGCTCAGACTGTGCGATGGGTTCAGATCCCTGCATGGATTCATGAAAAACGAATTTGATCCTTTGTGGTATGGTCTAGGTATGACTCTGAGTTGTAAATGCTCAACACGTGGTTTATTATAACAGACACAAGGTCAACAAGCTTGATTTCTTGAGATGGTTCATGAAGCATCTCTCGAACACAGGTAAGAAAACAGTTTATATTGGAAGTGGGCGGAATGGTAAATAAGCCACACCTACATGTTCTAATTTAGCCAGATAAAACTTTGGTCTGTCTTGGCTTTAGCGGAAATGGCAAAGAGGCCATGTTTGTAGTCTTTAACCTATCTACAAACTCATAAATCCTTATATGGTGTTGTCCATTATGGGAAGAAGAAACCATTCATATCTGTTGTTAGCTTGAAACATGTCATCAGAAGAAGCATAGACTCAGATAATTAACATCAGGGTCCCAGTGTCAGACCTTCGCCACGCGTTTCTCCCCAAGAGGTGAACCGGATGCATCGACCTGGCAGGCTTCATGGGAGTAGCCCTGATCACAACCCTCTTCTCATGCAGTAAAAGAGGAATTGAAACAGACTTTATTATTAAATCTTTGTTCACTCTAACTGGAAATACAATTTACTGCCCCGCTTCACTTTCACTATAAACTCCAACACTGATTTATGGATTAACGGTTGGTCTGATTGTAAACATTTTAAATGGCAGCAACTGCGTTTAATAGTAAATGTGTCCCAATATCTGGTGACCAGATTGGACGGCAAGTATTTTGAATCAAACAATGCTTTAGTGTGGTCAACTCAAAATACAGTCACTGCATTGCTAGCTCCTCCTCACTAATTATATATCTGATATTTTTTCAGTAATTATATGTTGATTTGTATAAACCATGCTGTTCTTTAAAGCCCTTGGTGGCAAGTACAGAAAATAAATGCAAGCAAAACACAACGTAGGTTAAAGGATTGAATATTAAGAAACGTGCATTGATACACCTTTTAGATTTTACGGCTAATACGCACAAAATGCAATTAAAATGTACATAACATATTGCGTACACATTAAATATCCATCACTTTACAGTATGTAGACAAGACATGCTACTGCTTTCATGGATCGGTATTTTCCAATATTTCTGGTCCATCATTCTTAAATAGCTAACACTGGTGCTGCAGGCCTCTTACAGTATCCCTCAGAGTAACCCAATCCACAGCCCACAAAGCTCAGGCAGGGCTACCGCCACACTGTCTCTGATGGTCTGTTCCCATCCTCGCCCGCCTATGCACTCTGGCACGCACACACACGCACGTCACACTCAAACACACACACTCTTTCTCTCTTTTATATGGTTTGCTTATTAAAGTTTAATCCTGACTGACTCCACACTATCACAAACCTTGTGCGGCCTTGTCTGCGGTGGCAGACAGTGTGTGAATAGGGAAGTGAGCCGTTTGTGTGTGTGTGTCTGTGTGTGTGTTTGTGTTTGTGCGTGAGCGTGCGTGTTGGTGTATTTGGTTCATGGACCAAATGGTTTTTTCGGTTGAAGTGCATTAAATATGTATTCTCCCTTAGTCCCTATCGGTCTGTCTTAATTGTCTGTGCATAATGCAGAGGTTATAAAATTGATTAAGAGATGCCAAAGTAGACTCGCACGTAAAATAATAAAAGTTTTTTGCAAACCTCCCTAATATCTTTTAGTCGGTCACACTGTGCATCTAAATACCAGCTGCTTTACCAGTACATTTATTTTAGATTTAGTCTCACTAGCTGCAATTATTAAACACCAGTAGTTTCCAGCAGAGGGAGACATACGCCGTGTTTATTTCAGCAGTTGTTTGGCACTTTGCAAACACCAACCAAGCAGCTTACTGAACATAGAAGAGAACAGAATGTGACGGTACCAACAATAATACTAACATTATGAGGTGGAATCAGTTTGTTGAGTAGCTAATCACAATTATGGGCAAATAATTGTAAATGTTGGGAACATTTTAATATTGGGTTTGCACAGGTATCGAAAAATATATAGAAATTATAAAAACTTCTTCTTAACTTTAATAGAATATCGTTCTGTATATTTTGTATATGCATATTTTATTTATTTAAAGATTTTTTTGACACATTATCTCACAGTAGTAGCCTACTACTTATTTGTATTTTGCATTTATATTTATGCTTGTTTGATTTTATTTCTACTCAAGATAATCTATCATCAAGCAAACAAACAATTATCGATACAGTAATGGGAATAACTTCGAGACTTGCGTGACTTAATGTGTATTTTGTAATTTCGCATTCTCCATGCATGACTGAACATGTATTTAAATACAGGGGATGCTCTGTTTTTCAAGGGGAGGTCAAACTTGACTCCTTTTGATTTTACTGTCACCTTTTATTATTTGTATGTTATGGGGCTTTGAGTCTCTCGCCTTTGCTAGTCTAACCCTGTTATTTAGTAAAATAACCACATGTTTTGATATTTATTAGCGTATTATTTTTTAGGTCTCAATAAATCACACTGCAATGATGCAGTACATGCCACTATGACATTTTTAAGGTGCGTAGCTATTTCATTAGAACCAAAAACATTACATTACATCGGCTGCAAGAGCAATCTGTTTTGGTCCAGCAGGGCGCGTCAGTGGTCCGTTTTTGTGTACCTCATCGGTTTGCTCTGTGCAGTAGTTTAATCACTTGACGCATGAATTCTGTCGTAGTTCATAAGGTTTAAACAGATGTTATGGCTGCCAGAGTCCTCCATTAATATTGGGATTTCCGTGGGAAATTGCTTATTAGCTATAAATATTAGATTATTTTCCTCAGATCGTATAATGTTTATGTGAAGATGATATATCGTAATTTGTTCAGTGATTTGTGACAATTTGCAGGCCATCTACGTTGGCCTCAGAGGGCTACCCGGTTAACGTAGAGACCACGGCAGCTGTTTAAAGCAGAACTATAACTTTGACTTCAGACATGTTGCATTAGGAATCCATTGGTGTAACACGTTCTCTCCCTCCTCCCAGGCTGTTCATCCTGGGCTCGTACGACCGTGAGACCTACGTCCACTGCACCCTGGAGCTGAGCAGCTGTGAGTGGAAGGAGAAGACCAGGAGCTCCATTAAGAAGGTCAGTGTGTCACATACTCCTCCTCCTCCCTCTTGTTCTACCTGTCTTGTGTAAAATGTCCCCAGACACTCCCTGTCTAAAACTCAACCAATGGCGCTGTTGGCTCACTGTAGTTTCATGTGTGAAAAGGCCCCCCATTTCGTTTTCCCACTACGTGTTATGAGTTTCATAAGGCCTTACAAGCAACCAGACAATCAGGCCATTGGTGAGATCTCACATGGGGAGTGTGCACCGAGATGTAGGATAGCTAGATACGAAACATACCAGCCCACCCAGTGGTCTCTGCTGACTGGCTCTATCCATCAGGCATCTTGGTGGACCACTCCCACCTGTGATGTCACAAATGGGTGTATTTATAAAGTAATTGCTGATGAACCTCATACCTTGCGATGCCCTTTAGAAAATAGAGAATATGACAGGTTTATTTCTAATGTCGTGGGACGGTCAACATTGGATTGTGCTTGTATTCAGAGTACTATCAAATTATCTGGAAGCCTTGCTTTCAAACGATCACTTGAAGATCATTAGAAGTGATCTAGGTAGAGACATTGATGTTATGTCTACATTGTAGTCTTTAACCTATCTACATGCCTGCCACACGGTAAAATCCCACATTTGAATTCATCCGATTTTGATGCCAATGGTTTTTGGTTGAGGAGGCGAAATTGAGTTAAAAAGGTGAACGAGCTAATTTTCACGTGATGTTGTCTCTAATCAGCAGTTTGATATGATAGCGAGTGATACTCGATGACACCTGTGACGGATGCAGTAGTGTCTGAACGTAAATGTCAGCTCTGTTGATTAGCGGAAACAAATCAAAAATAATAATTATTCCCGACCCCTAACTCCCCACTTACCCTAGCAAATTGGATTCCCTCCATGTGGCATTGCCATTTTAAACCGCAAAGGAAATCCAGTAAACCCGCTTCTAATTGCAGCAATTTAGAGATATTAAAATTACAACTTCGGCTTGGCTAGGAAGTGACTAACAACCATGGGAAAGTGAAATGTCACGACTGATTGTGTCTCTACAAGAAGGGGATGTATCTTTTAATCTTTTGCCTGTGGCACTCTTGTGAAGGACATTCGTATTGTCCATAAAAGGAGATTGTGAAATTTGAACCACGGAGGAAGGCATTGTTGCTGTTTGACAGTCGTTTTGGGGTACAGTCTACTGTTCCGCCATCAGGGGGCAGTTATGCTTCTTATTTTGATTCTGCCTTGTTTTGCTGAGCTAAAGATGAACTGTTGCACTACCCTCTCTCACATGTGGAGTGATATTAAACACTAGGTTTGATTCCACCTTAATAAAATGCATTTTGGAGGCCCTATGTAATATCAGAATGTTTGTAAAGATATTTGCATTTGTTTTTGAGTTTCATACAAAATACTTTTGCAACAGTCTGATAAAAATCTAAAATCTAACAAATTGAATATCCACCAAAGTGCATTAAAAAATTGCTTGACTCAAAGCTTTTTCTGTCGCTCATAGTGAGGGTTTATTTTGAAATGCTGAACTTTTGCGTGACTATAGAACCTCCCGCAGTCTCTCTCTCCGTATCTTGACAGAAATGGAGGTTACAGCTCAGCTCTGAAACGCTCACTTTGAGCTTCAACTGTCGCTGCTGCTTGGCGACCAACATGGCCGCCGCTTCTGAAGGACACTCTCCTCCCCTCTCCCCTCCTCCCACCCTCTCCTCTCTCGAACCACTTCAAAGGTGTGTGTTATTGGTGCAATAGATGCAGATGCAGGCTGGCATTTGAGGGTGGTTTACCAGACCTCTCCAGTCCACTGTTCCCTCTAGAGCCAGGATTACAGATACTACACCGGCCAGAAAAGGTCACTCCTACTCCCCCTCCTCCCCCATCCACCGCTCTCTTGGACTCCTCTGTCTCTTAAGTATCCTTCCTCCTCCTCCTCCTCTTTCTCCCTTCTTCCTCCACCCAAATAAGGTGGATCAGCAGAGGTGTGTGTGTGTGTGTGTGTGTGTGTGTGTGTGTGTGTGTGTGTGTGTGTGTGTGTGTGTGTGTGTGTGTGTGTGTGTGTGTGTGTGTGTGTGTGTGTGTGTGTGTGTGTGTGTGTGTGTGTGTGTGTCCGGGTACGTCAAATGTTTTGTCGAGGTTTCCTGTACCTTTGGTTTTTTGAATCGAGAAGAAAGACTTGCAGCTGGCAAACCGGCTCACTCACTCCCACATGCGCACTTGCATGAATGCACACACAGTTGATAATGATAATATTGGCTTTGAATGGACGACATAGGCTGTGTGTGTGACTGTGTGTTATTGTCTGGGTCTGTGTTAACGTGTTATTGTGACTCTATTTGTGTGTTTTTGTGTGTTTGTGTGTGTTTGTTGATAATGTGTGGACAAAGCTATTGAGTGTGTGTGTCGTCTTGTATTTGCTTGGTGTTATTACTGATGGCCGTCCGATAGTGCGTCTGCCGACCTTATTGGTCGGAGGCACACACGCACGCACGCACACACACGCAGTCCAATGACTCAATACCCTCATGGTATCCACTCCAAATTAAAACATCAATCTACACATTTTTTGATTATAATTATATTGTGTTTACGCCTCTAGTCTAGAAAATAGTGTTGCAAAGGTTTCATTTAAAAATGGTCCTGGTATGACGTTTTAAGACATGGATGGACAAATCAATAAGCATAACCGCCAGCTTCATTACCATATGGAGCACTCTAGTGAGGATCAGGGATAGTGAGAACATCTATGGTATTACGTGGTGAATGGAGCAGTGTGGATCAGTTTGTGAGTGGGGCATGCTTGGTGGTCTTTCATGAGCACGGCGTCTCGGTTAAGTTATTGTATCGCCGTGGTGGTACAGACACGAAGACACGCACACAGACTTCCTGTCTAGTATGGTCTTCAGTCCTTACATTTTCTATGAATGGTTTACAATGCAGAAGGATCCTTTTATTCCTATCTTTCCTACTGGCCTGTTTGCTGTTTGCTTAGAGTACGTCACTGTATATTTTGTCTGTGTGCGTGTGTGCCCCATTTCAGGTGGTTGTGTGTGTGTGTGTGTGTGTGTGTGTGTGTGTGTGTGTGTGTGTGTGTGTGTGTGTGTGTGTGTGTGTGTGTGTGTGTGTGTGTGTGTGTGTGTGTGTGTGTGTGTGTGTGTGTGTGTGTGTGTGTGGTGTGTGTGCGAGCATTATGTTTCCCTTTTGAGCTGGTTTATTTGTGTGTGTTGTTTGCACATCTGCGCCACTGATTCCATCATTAACCTGAGCGTTGATGTCTTCTGACAGCTTGTCAGAGCGGAAGTGTGTGTGTGTATATGTGTACGTGTGTTTGCGTGTACATGTTTGTGGGAAGATATGAACAGTTCAGTTCATGTCAACCCTTGTAAATATCTGTGAGTCTGGCTGAACAATGTTTTATATGGAATATACAAGTATATAAAAATCTAAATATAGCCAAGACTTTCTAATATTGAAATCTGCAATGATGACTTTTTCCGAAAATGTTTCATTTGCATGTATAAATAACAATGATAAGGCTACTATAAGTTAAAAGCATCATAAGTCGACTTCAAAATCTTATTTACAATTTACAAATTACAAAGTAAAATATTAATATTTGTTGAAATAGTAAAGCAAACATCACATACTGATGATGCTGATAGTGGCTGATCATAACGTTTAGACCAAAATTGAAGTAAACATTAGATTCTTCGATTTTAGAAGCAATTTTCTGTCACAAAAATATTAACAATGATACTTAATGACAATAGTATAATACTGAAAATATTAACAATGACACTTAATGACAATAGTATAATATAAGTTCCTAGGTCACTATAATATAAAACAATGATACTTAATGATGATGGTTTAATATTTGTTCTTGGCCCACTACAATGTTAAAGGTCCCATGGCATGCCACCAGGTGTGGTGTGATTAGCCGGTACAAGCCGTTTTGGAAATCTGCCCCTTATGACATCACAGGTGGGCGTGTCCACCTAGATGTGTGCTGGATAGATCAGTCTTCCAGCCTACCCAGTGGACTTTAGCAAACGTTGCTCATCTCTCCGTCACACATCTAGGTGGACACGCCCAGCTGTGATGTCACAAGGGGCAGATTTCCAAAACGGCTTGTAGCAGCTAATCACACCACACCTGGTGGCATGCCATGGGACCTTTTAATATTTGTGCTAGCTCAATGGAAACACTTGTGGTTTGGCATGGGTGAGGGGGCTGTAGGGGTACATGAGACTGAAAACGCTCAGTCAACACAACAGCAGTGTTACAGAGGAACGTTCCTAGCCATCTCGGTATGTGGTCTGGGGTGTCAGGACTTTTCCTGGGTCCCAGCCATGGAAACCAAACGTCTGAGCTTCCTGAGGGCCCTCCAGAAGACCCCCTGTGGTCGGAAGGTCACAGCGTTGAGATTAAGACACACAAACATCTTGAAACCCAGGGGAACGGATCCGTCCTCACAGATGTTTTTGAGTGGACTTCATCGTGCATCTCTAAGCGTCTTTCTACATGGGCAGGCATGCACGCAGAGCTTTAAAGTACATCAATTTGAGTTGTTGTTGTTCATAATTTATGAATGAATTCATAAACCTATCAAGTCTTATCGTCTTGTTATAGTTCCTGACATGGAGATAGAAATAGCCGGAAAATATGAGCTGGGAATCTGGTTATTGTGTGACAGCTATTTGTCATTAATGATATATTATAGACTAAATCTGCATTGCCATGAGCAAAAAATACTGTAAAACCATTAGGGTTAATGAGCAGTGTTTAGTTGTTAATTGTCCACCCTGGTAAGATAAGATAACACTTAATTAATCCTATGAGGCAAATTTAGCTTAGGTGCTCGGGCCGAGCCATATGGAAGACTAACTTGGTGTGATACTCATGGAGGATCTTTAGACGAGCTGATGGCTTTTCTGGGATTTTCCCTGGTCTTGGCGGTGGTCTACGGCTGAGCCATCTGTTGCGGTTCCAATACATTCAGATCTGATTTGGTGTTGCTCCAATAGCTCTGTTGGAAGAGATTGTTGCATCTTCTGAATGGAGGAAGTTTGAGTTTCCAGGATATAAATGGCTGGCTAGCTCCTACCACAGACGGTGGAATGCTAAGCAGAGGCTACCAGTTGAAGATCAACCAGCCACTGAAGCTCTGACCTTGGTACTGATCCACCCGTGGTTAAACTTCGGCGACAGCAGTTAAAGCAGGCCCAATCCCAGTATTATCTGTCCTAAGTCTACCTTCCACGCACAACCTGTAGCCTTCCTTGAGGAAGGTGTCATAACGCTTTTCATCTTCATTGCTAAATTATATTTAGCTAGAAACATCCATGGTATGGGTTCCTGCCCCGTCTAGACAAGCTTCTGTAGTGGTGTTGCTTTGAGTTTGTGAGATTTCATTAAGGGGTTTGAAATCTGACCAATTCTCCATTGTGGTCCTCTGGGAAACGATTAATTATCTCTCATCCTGTTCATTATCTATTATCATTAATTCTATCACAGCAGCAAACATTTCAGTCCCTGGGAAACAATAGTTTATCTAACAGTGAGCAGGGTAACACTTGACAATAAGGGTGGATTAATTAGTCACTAATTAACATTAATGAATACAGTAATTTGTTTTATTATATGGCATTAGCATAAGGGTTAGGTTTACGGGTGGGGCTAGGATAAGTCGGTTAATTAATGACTAGTTACTGTAATGCTTATTACCGCATTAGCTAATGTTACTTAAGGGTGCATTAACGTAACTAATGTGCATGATGCCTAAAATATTTAGAATTAAAATATGATTGCATATTTTATTATCTAAAATGAGTTAAGTAAAATAAGAAGTTGTTTTAATTAAAGTAACTTCTTATTTAAAATAAACAGCTAAATAATAAGTTAATGCTTTATTAAGGTCAAGTCCATTTGATTTGTGCACTCCTTATTCACATGACATCACTACAGTTAGTCTCAAAGTGCATGAGGAGACCCATCACAAATCCAAAGGATATAGCGTCCTGCATGAATGTAGGATGTTAATCTGCTAAACATCTATACACACCAGTGGTTCTGAGAGCCCAGTTTGTCTTCTCCATAGCCCGGTCCCAACAGGGGGCTGCGGCCAATGGGATCGTCTGGAGTATTATCCAATAACGGCTGAAGCAGGCCATCAGCGCCAACAACGTTTCGTCGTTTCTGTTTAGCGGACTAAATCAACCTCTAATAGCCACTGGGGATGCCTGGCCACAGAGCTAGCACTGAGTGGATGGAAGGAAAACACAGGAGACGCCTGTGTTTGTTCACCTCAACAACAATCAATTCCTCAGGATTGTCAAGCCAATACGTACATGACGACAGCGCCGCCCGGGCAGGTTATGTGTCTGGTCTGATGCTATGCTGCTAACGCTCATTATGCTAACCCTTTCCTGCGAGGGGTCGCCAGTCGATGCTCATCTCCTACACGCCGGGTTAGCTAACCATCAGGGGGGCTAACGTGTGTGTGTGTGTGTGTGTGTGTGTGTGTGTGTGTGTGTGTGTGTGTGTGTGTGTGTGTGTGTGTGTGTGTGTGTGTGTGTGTGTGTGTGTGTGTGTGTGTGTGTGTGTGTGTGTGTGTGTGTGTGTAATGACACTGTTCACCATCATTTAATTGCTAGATGTTCCTCAAATATCTGCGATTATCTAATATCTGTTTCGATACCTTATACGTTTCTAAATGGGTAAAAACAACTCAATACTTAGCGTTTAGGGAAAACATTTATTGGCCTGCTGGATATTGGCCAGCTTTAACAAATGTTATCAGCCACAATCTGACAGCAGGCCTGTGTTGTGTCGGTTTCCAACATATAAATTTCATGTAAACTGATTATCTCTGACGTGAACATTAATGACACTGACGTCTGTACGGTTTGTGTTTTTTCGAATATAAAGCAGCAAACAGAAAATACAGTTGATTATCAAAGACTTACTGTGCAGGGGCAATGGTAAAACCAGAACCAAATAGAATACAACTCAATTTGTTGTCGTATTCCCCTCCTCCTACACACTCTGGCTGATGGGGGGAGGGTCCGAAGGCTGGTCTAGAAGACATGTTCTGTACAAGAGCAAAGGCTGGTTGTTGCATCCCTCCCAAGTACCTTGGGATCTCTGTTTTCTGTGTTAAACTAAATAGATGTTAGTTAGTCAATTCTGTAAAAGTGGATCAGAAAAATGTATTACATTGATACATATTGGGACGGTCTGTGCTTGATGGATTTGATTTTTATCTTTTTAATTGTATGATATACTTAAACTAGAAAGAAATGTATTGATAATGTCTGATTTGAATCTAGTAATTGATCAGTAATCGGTTTTGGGGATCTCACAGGGATTCTGGACTGCAGAGGTTTCCTTTGATGGGTTGGCGGAACAGTGCCTTGTTGATTCTTTTTGTACATTGCCTCACATTGAGATCCAATAGGACTCAATGACGTGCATTATTCCCAATCCCTCACTCCGATATGAAGTGACCCACGATAAGGATCACATTATAGGGATCCCTATTGTAGGCGTGATTGGATATCAATTTCAGCGAGTAGTAAGAAACCGTAATAAGTGCAGAAGACTTGAAACTGTTAATTACATTATGGACAATCCGCCAAAGAGATAGCTAGCCAGTTGAAACACCAACTTGATGGACAAGCCGCTAAGGTGCTAGCAAGCTAGGCTCAAACACCAACTTGATGGACAACCCGCTAAGGACCTCGCCAGGTTGAAATGCCAACTAGATAAGGAAAATGGTTTCCTGCTCTCCTTCAGAACATCCTGTGTTTGTGTTCCCCAATGTCGTCTTTCATTTCCTTCTATTTTTTCCTGCCCTTGCTTCACGAGAACGTGAGGAGGGCGTCACGGTGCCGATAACGGAGCGTATGCTTTCCAAGGAAAACAGAGGAAAGAAAGCCTCACACGAATGGGACTGTGCACGGGCGTTGTGTGGTTTCTACACATATTTAAGTGCAAATTTTGCAAACTAGCTTTTGTGTCCAGCGCTCTACTGCCGGCATCGTCTCCATAACAACTCCCTTTTTTTTTTTTTTTTACTGCTTTTGAAAGCCAGTCCCTCAGGATGAAAGCACAACTTGAAATCTATAATCACAACGAAGCCACACACACACACACACACACACAGACACACACACACACACACACAGTTGGAGACACCGTGAGCTTTGTTTAAAATAAATTGGAGAATTATTCGAGGCACAGAGGTTCATTCAATCACGCCTTTGATCATATTTGATCTCTGGGACGACGAAGAGAGATATTGCTGTCTTCTACAAGTGGGAGGTAAAACATGGGCTGGAAGGTAAATAATACACACTATGAAGACTGAAGAGTGAAACAAATAAAACTAAGGGTCCAAACACGGTCAACACGCCTGCTGTACTGATGCAGTCCGCATCTTAAAGTGACAACTAATGTAAAAAACGACATTTCGCAATGTGTATTCCATAAGCTGTGCCCATTTTCTTTTAAATGCAACAGGTTGCGATTCATCGATAAATGGCTAACTAAACGGAACATACATTGATTATATAATCACATTGGGTTCTGTTGACCGATGGGCATTTGCCATGATCGGTGACATTTTACACACCTAATGACGAATTGCTCATTAAAAACACTTTGGCCGGTGAACCCATAGGATAGGGGTTCATGTGTTCCAGGAAGAGAGGGAGAGCTTTTAAACCCCTCCCTTAACCTCTTTCTGAGCGCTGAGGCCACCATCTGCTCAGCCACAGTTTCTGTTCTATTGGCCCTCAGGCTCCATTAAAACAATGGATGACTTGCCTCATGTTTGACCAGGGATAGTTACAAGTGGGCTAGAGCTGCGTGTGTAAATATATTGACACACACAAAGACGCAAGCACACGCACTCATAAAGAATAATCAATAGTATGTCGAATCCTTACATTGAAAGTAACCAAAGTATTTGAAAACGTTGGATTAAAAGGGATTACAGTACGTGTCATTAAAGGTTACCGTTTATCCAGAGCCGGCGGGGGAGAGAAGGGAGAAGGTGTGTGTGTGTGCGTGTGTGTGTGCGCGTACATCCACTGTTGATCACACCGTGATGATTCTCCTTCCTCTCCCTCCTCCTCGCTTCTCTCCTCCCTCTCCCACTCCTCCTCCTCCCAGCAGCAGAGGCACTGGTGTCTCTAATTGAATGTGGCAGCGATTGGGGCCGTGTGTTGCCTGTGGGGGACTGCTACCCTATAACCATACACAAATGGATCTGACATGTGCTATTAGATTAGATTACCGGCCTGCGCGGTGACGGAGGGAAAGGATTTTCTCCTCCGTCCAGTGGAGCGTCTGGCCATGACTCCGGCCGAACTAGAGCTCAGTCCTACGTCCAAGACCTCACCCTATCAGCTTCATCCTCCCCTCTCCTCTCCTCCTCCTCTTATTCTTCTTCCTTCTCTCTCTTCTTCTCCGCCACCTTCTCTTATTCTTCGTTCTCCTCTTCCCCTCTTTGGATCCTCCTCCTCCTCCTCTCTCGCCCTCTCTCGCCCTCTGCTCCTCCTCATCCTCCTCCTCCTCTCTCGCCCTCTCTCCCCCTCTGCTCCTCCTCATCCTCCTCCTCTCTCGCCCTCTCTCGCCCTCTGCTCCTCCTCATCCTCCTCCTCCTCTCTCGCCCTCTCTCGCCCTCTGCTCCTCCTCATCCTCCTCCCCTCTCGCCCTCTCTCCCCCTCTGCTCCTCCTCCCCTCTCGCCCTCTCTCCTCCTCCTCTGTTTCCCTCTCTCCCCCTCTGCTCCTCCTCCCCTCTCGCCCTCTCTCCTCCTCCTCTGTTTCCCTCTCTCGCCCTCTGCTCCTCCTCCTCTCTCAACCTCTCTCCCCTCTGCTCCTCCCCCTCCCCCTCGCTCTCTCTACCCCTCTTCTCCTCCTCCTCCTCTCTCGCCCTCTCTCCCCCTCTGCTCTTCTGTCTCTCTCCCCTCCTCTTCCTTCTACTTTTCCTTCTCCTCTCAGGCCCTGAGGTGAGCTAGCTGCAGCCAGCTAAGGCAGGACTCGCCTCCCTGCAGCCAGAGGAGCAGCTCCCTCCTCCCGACTGTGTTCAGGTGTTTACTGAAGAGGTGTTTCTACTGGGGCCAGGGTGTTCAGGTGTTTACTGAAGAGGTGTTTCTACTGGGGCCAGGGTGTTCAGGTGTTTACTGAAGAGGTGTTTCTACTGGGGCCAGGGTGTTCAGGTGTTTACTGAAGAGGTGTTTCTACTGGGGCCAGGGTGTTCAGGTGTTTACTGAAGAGGTGTTTCTACTGGGGCCAGGGTGTTCAGGTGTTTGAAGAGGTGTTTCTACTGGGGCCAGGGTGTTCAGGTGTTTACTGAAGAGGTGTTTCTACTGGGGCCAGGGTGTTCAGGTGTTTACTGAAGAGGTGTTTCTACTGGGGCCAGGGTGTTCAGGTGTTTACTGAAGAGGTGTTTCTACTGGGGCCAGGGTGTTCAGGTGTTTACTGAAGAGGTGTTTCTACTGGGGCCAGGGTGTTTCTGGGCATTTAGCTGATCTGCTCTGCACACTGTGGAACTCTCACTCCATCCACGAGTCCGCAAATCACACACTGTCACAACTTTTAAACTTCTTGTTCGTCCCCTCCTTTGCACAGCAATTCATGTTGGAGCTGTTCCTAGTTTCTCCGTGTTCACTCTATATTTAGTTATTATCTCTCTATCATTTGTAAATATTTCCTGATGCTTCTTGGTGTGTGTGTGTGTGTGTGTGTGTGTGTCTGGGGGGGGGGGAACTATCTTGCGGTTGAGGTCGGAGCAATGGGGTGGAAGTGTGTGTGTGTGTGTGTGTGGGGGGGGGGGCAGCCATTGGAACACATTAACCTTTCATCTTGCTCTCTGCTCCCTCGCGAAGATCAAAGCCCCCCCCCCACCCCCCAACCTCTGTCCTCTCATCCGATTGGTAGTTGCTACGCAGTGTGGTGTTAGCCTCGCGCTCCCGGATGCTGAGCCACTGCCGGGCCGCCATGCGTCTCCTGCTCGATGGTAACCACGTTAGGGGCCCTCGCCACGGCAACACGATGAAGCACCGCCATTAAAGAGTACAACCGGCTCATTGAGGGAGGGAGGGGGAGGGCAATCAGCTGGGATGGAGAGAGAATGGAAGTGTGTGCGTGTGTGTTTGGGTGTGTGTGTGTGTGGGTGCGGTTTGTCACGTAGCTCTTGGATGAGTTGTAACGAGCGTGATTCAATCTGTTCTGCCATCTCTGGATGCATTACAGGAATCATATGTGTATTTAACAATGAATGAAGTGGTGAAAGATGGCTTATGATGGCGTATTTTACTAAAATTAGGAACAAACTGAAACCCTGGAGAGAGAAAGAGAGCTGCTCTGGAAGATCTGTGAGATCTGCGCTCTTTAATGCACACCTGCTGCAGAGTGTGTTTGTCTGTGTCTGGTGTGTGCGTGAGTTGGCTTGAATACACCTTTTTTTTCCTCTACTTTTGTTTGTTCGTGTGTATCTGTATGTGCGCCGTGTTTTTTCCTACAGTGTGTGTGTCCGCGCAGTGTGTGTTTGTGTGTGTGTGTGTTATGCATAGGTAAGGGGACAAGCCCTCTATTTGCACATCAGAAGAACAAATGCGATCGCTCTCTCATATGCTAATCACACGGCCAGCGTGGGTAGTGAGACATTTAGAGACCACACTCCAGGTGCACACACACAGACACACAGACATAAGCACACACAGACACAAGCACACATGGACACGGACACGAGCAGACACCGTCCCTCTCTCACACACACACACACACCTGCTGACAAGCACTATCTCTCTTTCTCACACGTACACACGCACGCGTTAACACACGTACTCACACACATCTGCTGTCATCACCCCCTCTATGGTTTCTGGCTGTCACTCATTACACACCAATACACAAACGCACAGTTCAACTTCGGGTGTCCCAATGAGTCACCACTGGTCAGGCTGGTGTGTGTTACGACTTCTTTTATATTATTACTTTGTTGAAGGGAGCCTGAGACTCAAGCATTAAATTGCTCTTTCTTCAATTGTTGTGAATATCACAAATAAACCATCTTGAAAAACAGCCATATTCTTTATTTTTTATTATGCATTTTAAAATGAAGGCATTAAAATGTACTAGTGGTGACCACATATGAATAGGGAGGACTAGATGCTTACTAATCATAACATAACATATTAGAGATATCAGTTACACAACGTGGTTGAAGGCCACAACCATCCAGTAAAACAAACCATTAAAATGATCAACCCTGTGATTATTAAACATACCCCTCCATTATGAGGTGGTTTAAAGACGACATCCTCAGACAGACAGGCTTTAGAGGGGGACCTGTCTATCTCTGTCTGTCCCCCTCCGCAAACACACTCCACTGTAATTGTCCTCTAGTGGGTGTAATTGTTGCTCTGAGCTCCCATTTTACGGGTGTGACAGGATTCGTCCTTTCCCTCTACAACTTCCCTCTTTTTTCTCACACACACTTTCTTTTGGCTATTTGAGGGGGGGGGGGGGGGGGGTTCACATAGTGAATAGAATACTATGCAGTCTTTTCAAATATTTGATAAAATACAACATAATATAATGATGCCAATTTTGCCATTTGTGGAATTTGGTCTCTTGCGCCACTTTTATCTTTTTGTCCCTCTGAGATCCCTCCAACCTCTCTTACTCTCATCAGAAGGTCAGAGCCCATCCTTCAAGGCGCCCTTCTGCTGCTCATCATCTGCGTATTCACTGCTGAGCCATAACTCCATCACTCCCCCCCCCCCCCCCCCCACACACACCAAAATGGCACTGGAGGAAATTGCAGTCGTTCATCTTAGTCTGCGTGCGTAATCTCAAGCTTGGTCTGCAAGGATCTTGATTCTTCAGACCAGAAACGCCTTTTCTTCTTTTCATTGCTCCTCCTCTCACACATTATCTTTGTGTCTCTCCTTTTGTGTGTGTCTCTGTCTCCATGTCTCTCTGTATCTGTCTGTCTCTCATTCTGTCTGTCTCTGACTCTCTGTCTCTTATCTATCATCACTTTCGTCTCAGAGATGGTTTTCCCTCTGCCTCAATATCCCGGCTCAGACTTCTCTAGCCGTGGTTTTTAATTGGGTTTCTTCAGTGTGTAGATAGTCTTGGGGCGTGGTGCTGATACTGGTATCAGATTGATCCAGTACCAATGAAATTTGAAATGACACACAACCATAACCAACCCACCCAAAGTATGTGACCGAAGTGCTCACCAATGGAAATGACAGAAATGGGATAATAGTGCGAAGAGTTGTTTGGAAATATTGATGCTTATATTATATTGTGTGTTTTTCTCGAGTGTAATAATGTTTAAAACACACAAAATCACAGACACGTTAAAGCGTTCTGCCTTTTTGCACAGCACTGCAAACCTATTGGTTGATTTCAGAATGTAGGCCCTTACTTTACCCTAAGATGTGTCGAACTATCGATGAAGGCGTGAATCGACAAATGGCATTTATTATATTTATACGTCAAGAAAGAAAATAAGTCAATACTCTTGTAGTGTGACTAATAAACCTGTCAGTGATGAAGTAGAAACTAGCGTACATTATCGTCACCTAAGGGGTCATGTGACCCGCTACACTGCTTTTTATTTTGAAGGTGGTCCGATATTTTCCTACACGTGCGTTGCGTGATACGTGACTCCAGTTCGTCATGGAAAAATGGTTTTGGTGGCAGACCTCCCTTGTTGTTGCTAAATCAGTCCTTATTGTTCTTCTGTGTTGTCGGAACACACAGTGTGGCTATATATGCTCACCTCCGGCCGTCACACATCGGTCTAATTTAGTTATATTTACCCTGGGAGGGTTTTTCTGGCCATATTAGGTTGCTGTGAACACAGATTTAGAGACAATAAGGTGCTGATAGGCTATTGTTTAATCTTTCCTTGAACGGTACGTCATTACATTTCATACACTGATATACAGACATCAGGGAAGTGTAGTGGCTAGTCCTATTTGCTCAGTCTACCTGCAGCATCCTTCAGCCAGGTGCCTTCCCCCCTACCTAGTCCTTGGTAACGTGGACTATCACAGTTCACCCGTTAAAGTCTGTCTCAAATATAACTGAAGATGATCTAAAGTCTCTATGGAAGAAAGCGTCTGACAGAAATTAAAATATTTTTGAACGCTGCTGTGCTCCATGTGCACTGTACTTAACCTGCTGTAAAAGACAGGCTGACAATGACTCACTGACTCTCCCTGTGTGTGTGTGTGTGTGTCCTCAGACAGAGGTCTTCAAGGGGACGTGTATCAGCATTGGCATTACTTTCCGCCAGGTCCCTGCCAGCGAGGCCGACGCCGTGCACGTGTGCATCGAGACGGTGACGCCAAACTCCCCCGCCGCGCTCGCCGACCTGCAGCGGGGCGACCGGCTCATCGCCATCGGAGGTGAAGAATGGTTATATTGTCCTTTTTATTTTGTTATATAATTGTGTTTGCCACGTGTGAAGCGCTTTAAGGCCGTGAGAGGAGCTTTGATACATTACAATGTATTAAGAGTATGAGGAGAGACTGGAAAATGGGTAGAAATAGAGAGGGAATGAAATATAGCCTAGGAGCACGGGTAAGAAGAATGGAATGTATCGCTACATAGTTTTGAGATGACACGCCAAGTACTGCAGACGAACTGTAAAATATCAATTCATTCAATATTGTTATTATGAGAATATATTTTGTATGGAAAAAAAATATGAAAATATGACCTTTTTAGTAAAAGTTAGTTAACCCTTTAGCGATAAGCTTGACCTTATTTCATTGTATGGTTGTTTGTGTTGCTGGAAACTCAAATCTCTCTCTTCCTCCCCAGGTGTGAAAGTGACATCCTCTGTACAAGTGCCCAAACTGCTGAAACAAGCAGGAGAAAGGGTTGAGGTTCTCTATGAAAGACCAGTCCGCCATCAGAGCTACCCACTAGGTAATCTGGGGCCCCTGCATGAGGGCCTGAGCCATCTGGAGGACCCGGCCTTCATTGGTCCCCAGGGGCCATCAGGATACGAAGAAGATCCGGCCCCGATCAGCACCGTCCCAGACATGGTGGACTGCAAGGAGATTGACTCTGAGTTTGAGGAGTTGATGGTGGACTCCAAGCCGAGCCCGACCAGCAGCCCTGGTGGCGCCAACCCCCCCGACGCTAGGGAGGACTCCCTACTCACAGTAAACCAAAGCCCCAAAAGGGTCGTGGCCAACCTAGCCTCAATCTCACCCATCCTAAACCGCAAGCTCCTGCTGGTGGGGCTCCAGTCTCCTCTGAAGCCACAGCCCAAAGAACCACCGAAGCCCTCGCTGCCCAAGAGCAGCGGGGACTCATTGGATGCCGGTCCCCAGCGGCCCACGGTTCCTCCCCCGCCGCCCCCCACTCGGCCTCCGGTGCCTCCTCGACCACAGATAAAGTTGACCACGGCCTCCTCTGAAACCAGCCTGTTGGAGGTTACTGATCTGACACCAGCTACCAGCTCTGCTTTAGCAACTGCAACCACCACCTTCTCTATTGCCAGCAACCCCTGCACCACCACGTCAGAGAAGTCCCCAGAGAAGAGTCCCGTCCACACAGCCCCCGGTGAAAAGGCCTCTGCGGAGAAGAGCCAGGTCAAGGCGACGGAGCCGAAGCCAGCCATGAAGCAAGCAGAGTCCTGCGAGGAACTCTCTGCCCCTTCGGCTGCCCCCAGTAGCAGCAGGCCTGACTCAATGAAAGACAAACATTCAGAGAGCACCTGCAGCATACGAGACAGCCTGGAAGACAACACCTTTAGGGAATGCCCAGAGACCATGTTCCGCAACAAGTCAGGCCGCTGGAGCAACGCCTCGCATGTTTTGGAGGTGGAGAGGAACCATCGTTACCTTAACGTGGCACTGTGGTGCAAAGACCCTTTTAAGCTAGGCAGCCTCCTTTGCCTGGGCCACGTGAGCCTCCGACTGGAAAGCGTGGCCTTGGAATGTATGGCCACCGCATCGGCTGAGTACCAGAGCACATTCAGGCTAGTGGCACCAGAGCCCAGGGCTAATGTTAGCCGCACAGCCCTACGCAACCTGAGCACCCACAAGGGCTTCAACGAGAAGCTTTGTTACGGAGACATCACGTTAAACTTCTGCTACCTGGCCGAAGGGGAGCCAGACTATTCAGCGAGGATGGTGGAACGGGAGAAAGAGGGAAGCCTTCAGGAGGAGGACCTTAAGGACAGGGAGAGGGAACACGTGCACGTGGCCCAGCGTGACGATATGGCATATGGCGCTCTGCAGATGGCCGAGGTTCGTCACAACTTCCAGGACACCCAGTTCCAGAACCCCACCTGGTGCGAGTACTGCAAGAAGAAGGTGTGGACCAAGGCGGCCTCACAGTGCATGATCTGTTCCTACGTCTGCCACAAGAAATGCCAGGACAAGTGCCTGACCGAGAATCCGTTTTGCGTGGCGGCAACGGACCGCCGCAGCGCAGACCCAGAGGCCAAATCCACCATTAACCGAGCAACCAGTGGCATCACGCGGCACATCATCAACACCAGCTCCCGCCTGCTCAACCTGCGGCAGGTTCCAAAGACGCGCTTGGTAGAGCAAGTGGTCGACATGGGGCCCGGCACAGTGGAGCCCTCCCCAAAACACACCCCCAACACCTCTGACAACGAGAGCAGTGACACGGAGACATACGCTAGCGGGGCAAGCCCCTCCAAGCACCCCTCCGGCGGCGCAGGCATCTGCAGCGGAAAGCTGGCACGCCGGGAGGGAGGCCTGGACGACAGCGTGTTCATCGCCGTGAAGGAGATCGGACGCGACCTCTACCGGGGACTCCCCACGGACGAACGGTCCCAGAAGCTAGAGCTGATGCTGGACAAGCTCCAGCAGGAGATCGACCAGGAGCTGGAGCGCAACAACACCCTGCTGTCGGAGGAGCGCGAGGCCACGGATGCCCGCCGAAAAGCAGCGCTGGCCAAGTCCGGGGAGAGGCTGCAGGCGCTCACCCTGCTGATGATCCACTACCGGGCCGGCATCGAGGACCTGGAGTCTGTGGAGAGCACCTCGCCGTCGGAGCCGCACGGCTTCAAGGCTAAAGGCGAGGAGGATGAGTCTTTGACAGCGGCGGAGATTTATGACAGTGACATGTGCAGCCCAGTGGAAGTTCCGCCGCTGGACGACATCACCGAGGAGCAGATCTGTGTGGAGGCCCTCCACTAAAGAAGAAAGAGAGGAAAGAGACAGTGGGCTGCAGTCCGGGCTCCTGGCCCCTAGACCCGGTTTAAGATTCAGTTTGGTCAAAGAACTGTCCCTTATGGAATCGCAGGTTATTACAATGACTGGTCATCATCACATTTTGTGAATCAGAAGCAGCAGTTGAAATGACCGGCTGTTTGTCTTGCACTGTCCCTGTTTGTTGGTGACTCTTTAATTTTGAGGGGAGTTTCAGTGATACTCTAGGGGTATTTCAGCTATACTTGATTAAGATGAGAAGGGTTCAACATTTGATTCATGCTTCTTCTCACTTGATCTCTCTGGGCAGCCTGCTGCAATTTCACATAAACTACGGAAACCCTGAAGGATTGGGGTATATGTGTTTCTAATGATAATGGTTTCATTCCTTTTGTTTTCGTGGGCTTAATGGTGGATCAAGTTCCTTCAGAACTCATCGCTGTGTGTCAACAGAACACTAGGAGTCTTCTGATCACTAATAACTTCTCTCTTCATTAACCGCTTAACCGCTAAATTAGCTTTATATCAAAATGTGGTTATTGATTATTATGCTGAACTTGATTATTGACACGTCATCTGTAGTCATTTTATATTTATACATTATACATATATAAATATTGAACAAACAAAGGAATTATTGATTAATAAAGGTTTGTATTTTATTAAAAGGTGCAATAGGTTGACGACGTCAGTAAAGGGAAAATGAATTTCCCAAATATTTGATCATATCGTTTGGTAATCTGAGATAGTGATGAGGAATTAGCTATACTAGTTGAGTAGCCTTACACCTTCCATCACAATGGTATGGAAGTAGGCAAGTAAATGATTAGCCCAGCCTCCCAGGCCCATCAGCATCATCATAATGGATAATGTTTGTTAAGAGAGAAGCGAATCTGATCAGGATACTGTTGGTCTTCTGACTTGGATCTAAAGTCGGACCATACCGTACTTTACGAGCCTCCATAGTAAATCAAAGTACACGTAGGCCTACACTGAATTGTAATGTCTTAATTCTGGACTATCAAATTAGGTCGTTTTCTTCAACTGAATTCGGTTTTCAAAGGGACGTTTTAAAGTGACTAATTGTATCACCCTCTTCATTCCGTCATATGGAAAATGGGACATTTACATGTGGTTCAACATTATTCGCTATTGCTAACAAATGTTTGTTAAAACAGAATATAGTAAAAAAAGAAAGTGTCGATGTGATTATGAAATAGCAGCGGCTTGGGTGTTTTAAGCTAGCTCCTTAGAGACCATTAGAGCATGGCCCTGCCACCTGCTAATTGGCAAAATCATACGTGTAGATGCATTTAGTCAAACCTCCAAACCCTGGAAGCACCTGGCTCATCGCAAATCTGGAATAAGTGTCTAGAAAACGTAAAAACACAAGAGTAAAACAATGGAGGAGGAAATCCGCCTCGACCACGTCGTGTGTCAGGGAGTCTGTCCAAAAGGTCCTAAATATCCGGAGCACTTTCTTGATGACGTTTTAGCTCCTAGGACACCTTAAAATGCTTGTTGGCTTTACAGCAATGTGTGGAACAGGCGTAAGATTAGATTTTTTTAAGGGAGTAGATAAGTTTGTTTGTTAAGTGAGGAGCACTGCTAGTCCGCATCGGCCAGGTCCGTTGCCACCCAGTTGTAGGCCGGGCCGTTTAGCACATGTGTGTGCCGAGCTCCTTGGTTCCTAGAGGAACACCTGCCACGCCTCGTTTATTAGTTAGTCCTTTATTATTATTATCGTTAACAATAGGATAATTCAGTTGTTGGTGTGTGCGTCTCAAACCCAGCCTGCTTTCTGTGGCGCAGATATATCACTGACTGACTTAGTTTGTAATAATCACTTCTGAACAAATGGACTAACGTAACATCTCCCGCCGTTTGCGGAGTTGTGTGTGTGTGCGTGATGGATTAATGGACGGATGGATGGATTTATTGTAACCGGTTATGAACCGCTTCAAGTTGTTTTGGATTTAATTGTGGGACCTCCAGCAACCTTAAAGAGTTGTTGTCATATCAGGACGAATGTATCCCCTGCTCCTTTGTCTTCGTCTTCTTCCTCTGCTAATGCTGCTTGGCGCCTTCCCCCCATCCACTCTGTAGAAATCATGTCCGTTCATGTCTGCTGTTTCAGTGAAGCTTTCATAACCAAATATCATCGTTCCCCTAAACATGTTCCACGCAACAGTCTTGCTACCAAATCGTAACTACCTTCGTCGTTTCCTTTTTAAGACCGTCCACTTTGTCGCTACGGCAACGTACGCAATACTTACTGACCATGCCGAGGGACTTGGGGGAGAGGGGGGGCGGGTTGTTCGACTTCCTGTTCCTCCTCCCCCCAAACCCCCCGTGTGCACGTCATGGTGCTTCTCTCAATAGTTCCTGGCTGCGCTGTTTGTCGATGTATCTCCAATTAACCCTGGTTTCGCTATTGTCATTTGAACAACTTCACCCTTGTAGTACCCCGTCTTTTTGTGCGTGGTGTTGTGGATGAGCGCTGCTTTTGACGCTGCTATTGAAGCGAAATGTGCTCTTATTTTGAAAATAATGAAACCACATCGCCATCGCCCCCCCCCCCCCCCCCTATTTTTCACTGACTATAGTGACTTCTCACGCCATTGCTTCCAGCGAGTCATGGTGGCATTTGTTTTATTTCTATTTGTGTGTTTGTCCATTTCAGTGATGTCTTGCATCATTGTGGACATTGCCCATGTGATGAAGCTGTATTGTACATAGCCTAAATAAATATGCTCACCCTCTGATCCACTGGGTTGGTTTTGTTTAGTATAGTTTTTAGGCCTCAGAGATACAATGGCTTTAAAACTGCACGTTGTCACCCCCTCCTCCACCACCACCACCACCACCACCACCACAACACACATGCAAAACAGATGCATATTTTTTTGGGAAGGAAAATATTGTCGATCATGTCTGATTCCCTGCAGGAAGCATGGTTGGACAGATTCTTGACGGAGAGATGGGGGAGAGAGAGATGGGGAGTGGGGGGAAGCATTGTTCAAGCATCTGCAAGGTAATTGGGGCCCGACGGCGAAGATGGACATGCTGATTATAGCGTGGCTGCTCCTACACGGGTGGATTTATAGTGGAACATTTCTCCACCGTCATCTCCCTCTCATTCTCCCTTTCTCTCTCCCTCCCTCTCTCCTGTCCCCCTCCGCAAATCACGAGGCATCACGTACCAATCTCAAAGGGAAGTGTCGGATTTGTTGATATGTGAATATTCACGTTTAGCAGTTGAGTCTTGAACGATTAAACTGATCCAGACGAATCAAAGATGTCTAGGACTGAAAACCACAAACAATAAGATATATACAGACAAAGAATAAAATAACAAATCCTAAAGCGAACAGTAGGCCTATTGATATTCCGGTATGTGGTGCCTGTACAGCGTCGTAAACAACGAATCCAAATCACTTTTTCCATATCCGTGGGTTGGGGTTTTTTAAGCATACAACATTTAATTGAGGATACAACATCCCCTTTAGTATCAACATATATTACACAATCGGCACACCTCACGAAGCCACCAGGTCATCAAAAATCATAAAATATGATATAAAATATAGGATTGCTGTACTGTTTTGGTTCCTAAAAGTATCTCTTTGAATAAGGTAAACACAGATCAGAGAAGGCAAGTCAGAGAGAGCTTTGGGTTTCAAAGGCAAAATAAATCACTTTCTTTAATAAACACATCTTTTAAAACTGGAAAAAATGGTAATAGAAAACTGCCAAATAAATCTTACAGGGGAAATTTGAAACCGGATTATCTCCTGTTTTCTTTTATATTGTATATATTATCTTACAATACTGGCCAGAAAATGAAGGCTTTTCAAGTGAGAAATTATAATTTTTGCTTCATCATACTACTTACTTTACCAATAATTGTAAGCAGTCATCCTTGTGCAACAGAGACTGAAATATATAACGATTAATGTATAATCTACGATTTTATTCAGACAATAAAAAAACTTTTTTACTAATCTTTAGGCACAAATACTTCAATAATTAAAGAATATAGCCAATTTACTAATTTAACAGAAAATCTATATCAAATTGACTTATGCTTAGTTTCAATGTATGTCACATTATTGTGATCTTGAGACAAAGAAGATGAAAAATGTGCCTTTTTTCAATTTCCTTTCCTTCCATCAACAATAGCGCAGTTCTTCAATGTTTGAAAACTGCAGCCATGACACAATTTATCCATAGATAAAATCACATTAGCTGCTTCATGATGTTTGGTTCAATGTACTGCATGCGACAGCTGGCCAGCTTACATCTATTCACTGCAACAACCTATGTACATGGTACTTTTTATGTATGATATATTTGTACATATACCTGAAATATCACAGATATAAAGAAATAGCAGAGCGCATCTTTAAAATGTGTAAAGGGCTCGACTGCACTGAACTTAACTATTTGGTTATGCGTTTAGGCCTACTGTCAACTACGTTGTCATTCCTTTTGAGGAAATAGAAATACTCTGCACATTACATAGGTTTTTTTCTATAAATAAATTAATAGCAAGGTGATTAGCTCAGTAAAATCGGCTACTTGCCAGAATTTATACCGTCACTGAAATTAGCTGATATAATGAACAACCTTTGTTTCTGGAACAGATTCGTTATCTTTTTTTAAATAACAAAGCCAAACTACACTCAACCATTGATTCAAAATAAATATTTATAAAAACAAATGATCAAATTTGCTACCTGATTCACAATTGTTTTGACATTTGACATTGGTTTATAATTTGTAAACATTGCTAAAGTTAAAACTGATAACGATGACCCAGAGGTGAAGTAAGATAAGTTTGTGTTTCAAAGATTATTGAAGGAGCCAACTCCTCCTTCATGAGTGACATCACACCACTTAGAAACCCCCTTAGAAACCTTAAGACAGCTCTAGAAAGCTCCTTAGGAACTTCCTTAGAAAGCTCCATAGTCGGCTCCTTGGGGAGCTCCTTAGGAACCTCCTGAGGAACCTCCCCAGGAACCTTCTTATAAAGCGCCTTAGAAATCTCCTCAGGAAGCTCGACTTCTGACCTGCTCCTCCTTGCTGTAAGGCTATTGGCTGGACACTAACACACTGCGGGCCGCCGGCCAGCACCCATGGGCTTTTACACTGAAGAACAACTTTGGTTTGGTCCGGTACGGGCGCCTAAACAGGACACATAACAGCAACGACAGACACGCAGACATTCACATAGAAACGGCTTTGCAGAGTAGTGTGAATCGTGATTCATATCGCTTATCGATCATTTCCCCACTTTGTGTTCTTCTTCTGCCTTCTGAGATTTTTGTACAACAAAATATAGATCCTCTCTGGAGCGACCTGGGACCTGGGACCTGCGACCTGCTTTTAGTCGTAGTCGTCGCACTCCAGCTCCATATCATCCCCCTGGTTGTGGCACTCCTGTGTTGAGTATGACCGCGTCTTCATTGAGCAGTTACTGTCCATCAGGATGGCCTGCGGAGAGGAGCGCAAGGGTTTTAGAGGTCAGAAGGTCATCGGGAGGTTGAACCTGAGTTCGTTGAAGGCCCTTTACTTCCGTGACACCCAGAGCCCTAGTGACTGGCAAGGATAAGACACCCCTACAGAACCACCATTAGGGATAGAGGAATTATTGTGTACTTTTGTTGAACTTGAACTTGAAGTAAATTTACATAAATAAATGTCATATATTTTACTTGAATTTATTTTCATCTGTTTAAGAACTGTAATTCTCTTATTCTTCCTTAAATTCATGTTTACGTCCAAGATCAGTTACTCACTCACACAAAGATTCCACTCACTCACACAAAGATTCCTACATTGTGACTCTGCTGTCCTGTTCTCAGGATCCGTTATGCAGTTTCTCCTAATCTTTGTTGACAGAATTTTTCCTCTGTAGAATATTTGTTGAAGACAAAAATGAGTTCAACAAAACAAACCTTGGCCAAAATGACTTGCAACTTGATGCAACACTTTTTTAGATATATGGGTTTGCCTAGACACATTTTAAAGTTGTGCGTGACTATGTCCTTTCAAAAGTAATCAGTTGTTAGTGTCTGGGGGTGAACTGCTAAGTGAGGTGTTTTGGGTCAGGGAGTGAACGTTTGAATTCTCACTATTTTCTCCTCCTGTCCTGGGGGATTCCTGAGGAAGATGCAGAGAGGTGCAAAGAGGATGTCGATTATTCCGATAATGGTCATCAGCCAGGGGAAGCCGATGTTCTCTGCGATGGAGCCTCCGATGGAAGGACCTGGAAACACAAGGCGCAGAGAGGTGGGTCAGAGCAACGTGCAGGCTGGCACACCTCAGTTCATTAATGTGGTGAATTAAAGGAGACATGTTATGGTGTTTTCCCAACAACTAAACATAGTATTTGAGTTCCAGAAAACATGTTTTTGAAGCTGTTTGCTGGAAATAGCTTTTAGGAGAAAAATCTGCCTACCGCTATTCCCCTCTGTTTCAGTACCTTCAGAATGCGCTGTTTCAGGTGTCTGCTTTAATGCAAATGAGCTGCTGCCCATTGACCATGAGCTGTCAGACTGAACCACAGCATGGAGGAGAAGGGATTGTTGCCGTTTGCGAACTCCTGGAGCTCTGTATCTATATTATATTATATATGGGTATTTCTATAATATTATATCCAATATCACGGCCAAAAGCTATGTGTGCCTCGGATGATATTATGAATCATAAAGACTGCATCTGACGTCCTGGGCACTTCCACAACAAGTTAAAACTCGTAGTGGGGGATATATCGGCCATGGTTGAGAAGAATTGGGGGAAAGGAACTTTGGCCTTTCTGAAGTCCATGTACCGCGACATGGAGGAGAAAGGGATTGTACTCCTGGAGCTGAACTGCCTCCGAGTTTCCCCCGCCGGAGCTGCTCGTCGGAGTGGGGAAGGGAGCGGTAATATTCAACCGTGTCCCCTTCCTACGTAGGAGGGGGCGCCGAAACTGACTCGCCCGTTTGGTAACTGTAGGCGGGGTACTTTCAGAAATGCATATCTCACCCAAAAAATCATGTACAGACTTTTTTCAAAGTTTGTATGCGTGTGGGAGCACCAGAGACTCAAAACAACACCCAAAACCACAAATCCCAGGAAAAGTGTTCTTTTCATAATATGTCCCCTTTAAAGGATGTAGCAAATCACCTAATTATATTTACTGAAAGTTAGAGTAGACTTGTTTTTGTAATGCAACGTGAACGCACAGACCAAGAGACAATCCTTAACATGAAATAACTTGTGCATGAAATAACTTTTGTTAGATAATAGGTTTAGGGCAAGGGTAAGGCCTTAGAGCTAGGGTTAGATAGTAGGGTTAGGGCAAGGGTCAGGCCTTAGAGCTAGGGTTAGATAGTAGGGTTGGGGCAAGGGTCAGGCCTCAGAGCTAGGGTTAGATAATAGGGTTAGGGCAAGGGTCAGGCCTCAGAGCTAGGGTTAGATAATAGGGTTAGTGTAAGTGCTATGGTGAGATGATGGGGTTAGGGTTCGTTCCTGCTCACCCAAAGCGAAGCCCATGCAGAAGGCCACGTCAGCGATGGCGTACACACTCCCGTACACCGACACGTGGCGCAGGTCTACCAGGTATCCCATAATAGGCATCATGGAGGAGTCCACCATTCCTGTTGTCCAGACATCATCATCATCATCATCATCATCATCAACATCATCATCATCATCATCATCATCCCTAGCCTAACTCATTGATGATCAAAATATTTAAATTTGCATTGTAATTTTTGTTTTGTAGGTGTCACAAAGCAAAGTTCCTATCTTTACAAGACCCCCCTGGAAAATGTTTACATACCCGTAGTAGGAAATTACTGATGTACTCTATACCCCTGTACCATCTAGCTCGCTATAGTATACCATCTAGTTTACTATAGTATACAAGCTTTTTGGATACAACCGCACCATTTAGCCCACAATAGCGTACCACTGTAGCATGTACCTCAATATTACTATACCAGCGTAAAAATCCAGCTCAATTTAGTAGACCACTGTAGCATCTAGCTCACTATAGTATACCTGTGTGCCATCTAGCTCACTAGTACATCCCTGTACCATCTAGCTCATAGTATACTACTCTTCTGGATGATCATAGTATACCAGTGTACCATCTAGATCAATATTAATATAACAGTTTACCATCTATCTCGCTATCCACTGTAGCATCTAGCTTACTATCATATACCATTGTACCCTATAGCTTACCATCTAATACGACTGTACCATCTAGCTCACTCTTGCAATCCACTGGACCATCAAACTAGATAATAAGGAGTTTGGGGTACTCACCGATGGCAAAGCCCACCCCAAAGTTTGGAATTATCAGCCCGTAGATGTTTGTTGCAAATGGCACCTAGGGACAGAATCAGGATGTTGGGTATTTGTTATGAACCTGCATCTCTAGATTTACTGAAATGCAGATCCAGACACTATATAGGCATTAAATGTTGCATCCTATCCAAAGCCATTTGTATTTCACATTAGTGTATATCACATGATGCCAAATAATATGACGTTATTTGATATAATATTTAAAATAACCATATATTATTATTCATGACTCATATTAGATATAATGAGTCATTATTAAATCTGTTACAAATTATGCTGTGTGTCCAGCTAAGAATATGATGAATTTAGACAGTGGAGAATTTAGACAGTGGAGAATTTAGACAGTGGAGTAATTATTACCTTTTTAGAAATAATTGGCTGGATTTTTTTTGCACAATGTGTAGGACATCATCCATCACTTGGTGATAATCAAGTTTTGTACTTACGCAGATTACACTCAGCCCAACCACGAACATCCCGATCATAGCGCACAGCCATCTGGGCGAGAACAAAGGGTCATCCTGATTTGCATATCTCCAATACATTACTTCATTCATTCTACATTCTAATGCTTAATTTAATATAACTAATCCATGACTCATTATCTCTAATCCATAACTTAATATAATGAATACATAACTTAATATCTCTTTCATGACTAAATATAACTTAATATCTCAAATCCATAAATAAACATCTATAAAAATATCTCCATACCTCTTATACAAAACGTTATATCGCTAATCTATAATTAAACATCTTTAATAAATATCTCCATTCCTCTAATCCATAACTCCATATCTCTATTCCTTAACGTCATATCTCTCATCCATCATTTAACAAAACAATTTTATAAATTCATATCTCAAATCTATAGCTCCATATCTCTAATCCATTATTGCTCATTTTTTATATATAACCCCATATCACTAATCCATAATTTAACACCTTTTACCTTTCATCTCTAATTCATAATTTTACATGTCTAATACTATCGTTATTTTGTGTGAGAGTGGCCCAGGAGGTAGAGCGAGTTGTCGGTTTCTTGTTGAATCCCCATGTTGAATCCCCTGTTGTCTCTGCGCAAGACACCTACCATAAATGCTCTTGATAAATGGCTCTTGCCTTGCATGGTTGTCGCTGCTCTCTGTGTTTTTATGGTTGAATTTGAGGCAATATTGTTGTGGCGCTTTCAGATGTCACAGGTTTGACAAGCACTCTATGAATGCATTCCGTTTACCGTTTACCATTCATCTATCGTCATGAATCATCTTCCATCTAGGTAATAATTTAATGTCTCTAATCCATAACCTCATATCTATAATCCATAATTCTATAGATTGAGATTAAGCCATCTTTAATCAATAAATTAGTTGTTAAATGTCCGAATTTGTAGGAGTGGATTAGCGCCAGCTGAGAGAGCGAAACGGCGTGTTTTCACTCTTTAAGAGGAACTAAGAGCAGAGAGGCCCGCAAGCTGAGCCACGCAAGATAAGTAAGACTATTTGGAAGAAGGGAAAAAAACACAATAACAACATCTCAGAGTTAATTTCCCTTCTCACCTCCCAATCTTGTTAGCCAACGTCCCGAAGATGTTGGTTCCAATAAGGTAGGAGATGGACGCAGGCAAGAAGGCAACACCTGGACACAGGACAGATACGCAGATAGATCAGGTTATTTGTGTGTGTGTGTGTGTGTGTGTGTGTGTGTGTGTGTGTGTGTGTGTGTGTGTGTGTGTGTGTGTGTGTGTGTGTGTGTGTGTGTGTGTGTGTGTGTGTGTGTGTGTGTGTGTGTGTGTGTGTGTGTGTTGAGGGTCCTAGATAAGTGTGCCCTGCTATCGGGGGCTTCATCTCTAAGCTGCGTGAGCATTTCCCGCCATTTGTAATAAAGAGCAGAGCACCTTCCCCCTGCCAGCACGCCTCGCTGTAATATCCTGTCGAAGGAACGCCATCGAACGACCCCCCCCACTCCCCCTTCCCCCCCAACCCCACCACTGCTCTATCAACCCCCACAATCACTAGCCGCTACCCCATGGTTTCTATTTATTTACTTATTTATCTGTTCAGGGTAGCTTCTCTCTGTTTAGATAATAGGCTGAGAAATAAAAATGAAAAGCGTTTAAAAGCTGCACCGGGTGGGGCTCGACTAATTGTCGTAGAGATATTAGATGGTAGCAGAACATTATTTCCTGAAAATAGCGATTTAATATTGTAATAAATGGGTCTTCATTGCTATAATGATAAAAAACCTTGGCTGAGGTGATGCATGTCACCTCTAATGTATAAAATATTAATCTATCACTCGATTTTTTAATATGTGAAATATCATGTATACATACAGCATTATTATAAATGTGTGGGTTGTTCAGATGCTTCATATATAGCATAGGATTGAATGACATACCTAGCTGCCATTTCCGGGCACACATGGTCTCCATCATCCAGATAGGCAGGGTGGGCTCCATCATGGCTATAGCCATGTTCCCAAAACAGATTGCCCCTGGACGGACGCACACGCACACACAGGCACACGCACAGGCACACACAAGCACACGCACACACAGGTTATGAACGGACATAATAATAATAATAAATTTTATTTAATCGCACTTTACATCAACTTAATGACCTCAAAGTGCTAAAATGTAAAGGATGGACAGGGTGCACACAGACAGGTTAGCGCTGTGATCCTGGAGAGACACAGATAGGAGATGGAGAGAACGACAGGTGGTGAGAGTGATCAGAGAGACAGACAGGTGGCGAGAGATTTGTTTCATCTTCCGCTCTTCAATACCTCCCTCCCTCTCTCCTATTTTGTTTTCTCCAGCTCTCTCCATTATACTCTTCCTCTCATATCAGAACACACACACACACACACACACACACACACACACACACACACACACACACACAAATAGCCCGACATGTATGCAGCCTCACGTGACAGCTACAGTGATGACAACACATACACACACACACCACACTTCAGAAACCAATTCCACACACACACACATGTCTGCCCTAAATCCTGGGATCAATGACACACCCTGGTTTTGTAGCGGTCATATCCCGGTCTTCAAGAACAAATCCTCAAAGAATACATGATAATTGCCTTTCACTTCCTCTACATTAACCTCACTCTACACCTATCTTCACGTGCTTAGTTATATATTTGTACATATGTATCTGTGTGTCTATATATTTCTTTTGTCTTACCAGCTGCGATGATAATGTAGGGATCTTTCATGAGGTTGATCAGCGAGGTTCCTTTCTGGTTCTGTACGGGAAAAATAACGTTTGGGGCTACATTTAGTGTCTGTACAGCGTTGATTGCTTCCTTCCAAAGCGACTTTACAGGTGAGGCTGAGAACTATCCAAGCATACGAGCAATTTTGGAGCAGCTACCAAAAGTATAAGTGGTGCATGAACACAAAGTTCCTTTAAAAATTCAACACCCTTGAAAATGTGTCCTACATTTGAGATGCAATTTCTACTCTAGCTCTTCTCCTGTCTCGGTTCACAGCTGTTGTAGCAATACAGAGGATAGTTGGAGCTCGGCCAGCGAACCAGCAAATGCATCATGGTGTTTTAAAATCTCTGTATTTGACACTAATAACTGATTGGGTGAGTGACTCCATTATGCTTGTGTCTTTGAACCACCTCAAAACCCATTCACATGATAATCCCCTGTCTCACTCACTCGTTAGAGTCACATGTAGTCCTCTAGGACATGCTCATCTAAGAAATCCCAATCCTAGATATGAACACATTTTAAATAGCTTACAGTTTATTCAGCTGGAGTCAATGTTTAATGTAATAACACCAGGGCATGGTGGTTTGTGTATCTTCTATTCCTGACCACAACATCTTTAGTGCGTATACATCCATTGAAGGGTTGGCGGCATGAAGATTGTTTGAGGGCTTATAAGCTAATTAGTGAGCATCGCAGGACTCCTCTTAAACCCAGCTGGTTTATAATGAAGAGGAGGTTATTCTACTGGAGTGGTACTTTAATGGAATAACAAAAGGTCACGTTGGTGGGTTGTGTACCTTTCCTGATCCTCTGTCGCAACATACTCACACGGATCTCACCAATTAGCTTAATTAGCCCACAAACAATCTCCATGACACTCGCCCCTTGACTGATGAATACGCACTAACAATGTTGTTCTTTGCAGTTAAAACCCCAAGCTCAGATGTTATGAAAGGTGAAAATTCCTAAAAGTCCACATAACAGCCGGGGCCAATGATGCGACACCTCCACAATAGTGTCTACAAAAGTGATTGCCTCTCACAACTTATTGTTGTGTGAGGTAACACACACTCAACAAAAATGTTTTGATGGCTTCTAGGTTGCAGTATAATTATCAGGAAGATTTAAGCCACAGTTTTTCTTCAAGATTTTGCCGGGATTCAATTCAAATCATTCACCAACGACACAAGTAAAAATTGAGCTGCCTTTAACTTCAGACACACGCTTGAAGCTGTTATTTTCATACTTGAGACCCCAGGTTCAGACATTGAGCTGTTGATTCACACTCACCGTGTGTCCGTCACATACACATTTAAAGGCACAAATTACACACCATTACCACACTTGAAGCCCCAAGGTCTGTCACAGGCCAAGCATGTGCATCAGTAGGTTTGCAGGCAACAATATATGAGACTCTACATTTGAATCATCTCAAATGGATTTATGTGATCAACTCGCTAATGCATATGGCAGCTGCAATGATTTCCCTTCTTTATTGAGTCGGAAAATTTAAATTTTGTATCGCTAAATAAGTGTTTTAAGTGAGGCTTGTGGTAGTTCCTACTAGCGAAACTGCCCACCGCTTGAAACACCTTATTGCAGAGAGAAAACACAAAAGGCCTTCAGAAGAACTAGCTCTGACTAGGTGCAGAACTCGGGAGGACAACTCACCTCTGGCTCCACCTTGGTAGGTTGTAGAATAAAGAGCTGCAGAGCTGAAAATGCAGACAAACACTCATTTCAAAATAACACCCCTTGAGACAAAATCCTGCAATAGTCGTAAAGAAAAGTTGACACACAGAGATCATCAATATTCCGCAAGAATGATACCAAAAATAACCTACCTCCATCAAACAGCGCCAGAAAGGCCAAAATGAGAAACGGGGCGGTCTTTCCGACAAACTCGTACATCACACTGCCGAACGGTGGGCCAACTGTGTTAAAGAGAGAGAGGTGATGTTCGTCAATTAGGCCAGGCATTTTAACGTGTATTTAAAAGCCTGCCAGTGTTGTATACACACCTAGTACACCTAGCGCCAAACCGCCCAGGGCTATCCCAATAGCGTGACCCCTCTCCTCGTCATCCGTGTAAACACTGGCCAGCATGCCCATCCCTGCACGACAACCAGACAGTCACACAGAGAGACAGCCGTCAGGTATCACCATGGAAGAGATCAGGCAGAGGATTATGCGATTATATTCATCAATTTCTAACATCTACTGCAACAATAGATAAATTGGCGCTAGAATAATAATATGCAAGAATAGACTTCTCGGTCTTGTTTTAATGCAGCCAATCAAAAAACAGTTTCTCTGTGAAGCAGTCCAGGTGGGTTGAATGAGGAGAAAAGCTGTAGAAGGCAGAGGAATGGATATGGCTATGGCTATGGCTATGAAGGAGCGACCTCTAGTTGAATGATATGATATAACTACCACCAATTTCTGGTGAACCCTGACCGGGGCTCCTGCGAGAAAGGTGTCTGGTGTGCATTGACCCAGCGGTCAAAACTTAATCCCTGGGTGTCAGGTTCTGCATTGATCCAGGGCCAACCCCTGACAAGGCCAGGGACTTCCAGGATGAGACTGGGTGATAGGTATAGACAGCAGCTAGGAGGGGGGTCGTTTCCTGGGGATGGAAATGTCTTAGGAAAGGGTTCAAAACATGGACATGAGACGCAGCATCCTGTCATACGGGTTTGAAATGGAAGGAACTGTGTCTCCCCTTTAATACTGGAGGACAAATTAGGAAGAGTGCCTCCTCATTTACATACTCCTTCATGACCAGGGCTTCCAACAGAAACATGGTGCAGGAGCTCCAGCATGGTCTGACTACTGTGGACATGCTAGGGGCTGCCAGGCACGTTCGAACTCTGGCTTGGTCCTCCAAGGAGAGGCAGGCGTTTTCTCGAGTGAGGTGAAGCATGGGGTTGCGTCCTGCCACCAGTGAGGTGCGAGTGGAGGTAATGGTGAAGCCTTTTGGAGGTGCTTCAGTATATAAGAGTAAGCCAGGGAGGAAGTGGACAACGAGATGAATGACCCCACACACCTTTGGGATTAGCCTTGGGGGGGGGGGGGGGGAGTCCTGCCCATTAAGGGGCCTGATTGGTGCTTGTTAAGATATGTTCGCATAGCAGCAAATTCCGGGAAAAGAGGAGCTTGGCCTTCGATCCAATCACCCGGCAGGAGTATGAACCAAATTCTATCAAAAGTCTAACCTGCAGGAAAAAGACATCCCCCGACACGTAAATTGCTTTCCAACCCAGGTGTTTGTGATGGTGTGTGATAATGTTTCTTCGAGAGATAAAAATGGGGCTCTTGCACTGTTGTGATACTGAGACGATGAATGAAGAAGATCTTGCTCACCAGCCACAGAGGAGCAGGAGGAACCAACCCCCTGCAGAGACCTGGCCAGGAACAGCAGCGTGTAGCTCGATGAGAAGGCAAACACTGAACCACAGCACACACACAGACAGACAAATCAAAGGCATTGATGTCAATGGCCCATACATTTCTTCATTGATAAAGGGATTTGATTGTGAAGAGATTTAGCGGCAGACTTACTAATAGTGGAGAGGAACATGATACAAAAGCCAATGAATATCGGAAGCTGGTATCCTATTCTGTAAGGACACAAAAATATGTTTTTTTTTATACATATGGCTGAGGGGAAATCTAAACATAAAATTCATGCTAGGTCCCTAAAAAAAGCACTTGGCAGATTTCAGCTTGGGCTTCAGGTATGATTCATATCTTCATAATAAAAACACGGCAGAGAACACGAAAATCTTTAATTGAAATCGGATGTCTGAAATAAGCCAATCTCTGAGGATTCATGAGTGTTTGTACACAGCAAGCTGACATGCATGAGTTGGCTTGCACTGCCCTTTGTCAAGAGAGAAAGATGCTACAGGATAATAGGATTCTATTTTGTGCCTCAATTACAGCATATCTGGTTGCCTGGGATGTAATGGCTGCTTCCAGAGGTGTGCTCTGCCAAAATAACCTTCGTTCTTAGCCCCCTATGGAGCTGTAGTACCTTAAGCCATAGCATTCTCTAACTATCGAACTATAGAACCATCACCTTTGGCACTCTATAGAACTACAGAGCCTTAGCACCTTCAAACAAGGCACTCTTTTGAACTTTAGAACCATAACCTGTAGCACTCTCTAGGGCTACGGAACCTTGTATTGAACTCTCTCGAACCATGCAACCTTTAATACAGACTTATATCCCTATGGAACCACAGCATTCAGCTATAGCACTGTCTACAAAATAGAGCCATGACACACTTAGCCATAGTACCCTATTCACAATTGAAACAACTTGCATGTGACCATAGTATTCACATCTCATTAAAACCACGTCAGAGGCACCCTGAGCACTGTCTTCAACTACACCACTACACGTATGGCATGTGACACAGCCATAGCACTCTCCTCACTATACAACCATATAACATTAACCCCCAATACTGTGTAGACCTATGAACTCTTTACAAATATCATGTCTCTATATGGATGATCCTATGATGAACTACCTTTCGAATTAGAACCATAGAGCCCTGCCAACCATAGCACTCTTAAACTATAGAATCTAGATATGTTAGCCATCATATTCCATAGAACCATAGAACCTTCCCCCATAGCACTCTTTGGAGAACTAAATAACCTAGATCCAGTACATCTTCTTATTTAGAACCAAACGATAATTAACCATTGCCCTCTAGAACTATAGAGCCTGTCATTCTAAATAACCTTAAACCTTCACCCCTAGCACTCTAGAACTATAGAACCTAGATCCTTCAGCCATCTCATTCTATAGAGCCATAGAACCTTCACGCAGTAATTTGTCTGTAAAGCAAGCTTTCTATCCTATTTCTTTTCCGAGTTCCTGTTCCAAATCTCATTGTTCAGAACAAAAAATGCATGGCACATCATATGACTATTCTGTTCTGAAAAGGCTGCACAGAGGGATATCTATGGGAATTATGCAACTAAATATAAAATATTTCTGTGTAAAAGGTGGTAGATTATATTGACATTTATGTTAAAGTTCACATATGTGTCAACATACATGCACGCATGCACAGGCTAAGAATGATCACACACACAAACACATGCACTCACGCAAGCGCACCCGCACACACACCCACAAACACACACGAGTCACATGATTGATTCAGTAAGGGGGAAAAAATCATTTTGGGAATCATTTTGCTCTGTTTGATTCAGTTGGATGTCTGCTGCTGAAACAGACATGACAGTATATGGCCACAGAATAACATTACACAAACATTGTTATTATACACAACATCTGATTATCCTAAACAGAACATAGAGAATTGAGTCTGTTGTTGGTCTTTCTGTCCAATTTCCTGTAGATTTGCCTTCTGATAAGAAGTTTCCAGAATACTGTAAGGAACACTGACTGGCTGACTGTCTGGCTCGGATGGAGAGGATCAGAGTAAACCTTCTCATTCCGTATATTTTGTTAACAAGTCTTTTGCTGTGACTGTAAGCTACAATTACCCCTCCAGGTTACTTCTTTAATTTTTTTTTTTATAAAAAAACATTATTGTCTGGAACACACTACTGTGTGTGTGCGTGTCCGTGCAGTGTGCATCGATAAAGTAAGCGTAGTTTGACAGGCCCTGGTCGTCAACAGTTAACGCCTGAGAGAAAACGGTCATGTTCCAAGAGCTTGAAACCTGTCTTAAGAGTCAGCATAGCCTATTCCCACTACACAGGCAAACGGTGTTACTAGTAATCAATGACATAACACACACAGAAAACGGGACGACAACGGTTTATTCGTGTCATTAGTATTTCTGAACAGTTTGCCACAGAAACACAAGCCTGTGTAAAGTGAACCCTACCTATTGGTCAGTGGCCCGATGAAGGGGTTGGTGATCAGCTGTACAGTGGCCTTGGAGGCAAACAGCAGCCCCACCTTGACGTTCTCATTAAGTAACTTCTTGCTGGAGTTGGGGCAGTCGTCACCGGGCTGGGGTGTCCAGGTCACCTGTGTCGTTGGCGCTGCGGTGTTTGCAATGGAGAGAGGGAGGTTCCGGTCGGAGGAAGGCTGAGCCGTGGCGTTCCCGCCGGTAACCTGGACGGTGTTGTCATACAAGGAGACGATGCTCTGGAAGCTGCCGGGGCCGCTGCTTTGGGGCGCCGGTGTGCTGTTCCTCACCACGGGGACCGGGGTATCGTCCATGGTGTACAGGTAGCTGGGGATGATGGGCACTGGCAAGGCGGGGAACACAATGAGGGGTTCAGTTCATGGCTGTTATAATGTTTAACGCTTTAGGTCCTACTTCTGTTGTTGTCTTTATCTCTTTCTTCCCTTTTTCCCTTTATTCTATTTATTCATATTTAATACTTTATTTGACTCACAACGAAGGAAATTTCGATTCCAAATCAGCATTTGACTTTTTATGACGAGAAAGACAATATTTGTTTGATAGATGAATGGGTTATGTTCAGTTTATTTGCACAATTACACACATTTCCGGCTCTGCGGTCTCTGATAGGCTATATTACATGTTTGTTTTTGTTGATATAATAAAAATAACCTTCCAGTCTATTATAGATAATAACCATTAGTTTAACTGGGGAAACTGAGAAAATAATCCAAGCCTTCGGCGCCTTTTGATAGCAGCGACGACCCCGCTCTGTCTAATTACACCGCGCGCGTCCGTGCGTAATGGAGCGTCAGACCGAGCTGTTTCGGTTGATTTGTTCGGAGAAAAAAGCACAGACCATCATAAAAACGTTCACAGTTAAGTTCTAAGGAGGCTGTGTCAAAAAGGAAAGTATATTTATATTTATCACACCATCAAGGCCATAGTTAACGCTATGCGTAGACGTGCGTAATGAGTCTGCTAATAATGCCTTACAAAAATATTACTAATATATCCGAATGTCTTTAATAATAAGTTATAAAATACCCAATCTTAACATGGTAGTGCTTACAGATAGAGAGCATGGGTGTCCTAGGCAGATAATTATTATAAATGAACATACGCTAAACGAACCATGCAAAATAGCCAGTCGTAGTGGGGACAATAAAATGGTCCAATTTGTTGCACAATATCCAATTATATCTCGTTTATGGTGCAAGATTTTTACCATTCTAAGGGATTAAGATTTCCAAGTGCGCTTAATATTAACACAAACGGTCTCCTCATTTAGATCAAGGGTATCGAATAGGTGAATAAAATGAGGTTCCCTACGTACCGACCACTGTGAGAAGCATGTTGTCCAGAAGCAGAGCGACAAAAACGATGAAGAGAATTAGTTTCCTCGATTGCCTCTCCTCTCGGAGCCATGTTATCAACTTGAGCTGCCGGACTGCGTCTAGTATCCCCATGACTGCAGTCCCCACGGGAGAGAGCGAAGGAGATGTTCGCCCTTTGGAAAATACACGCTTGTCCGCTTCTTTTGGAGACAGAGGGCGGGAGTCAGAAACCTCATAGAGAGAAGCACACCACCTGTAGCATAGCAAACACCATTAGGACACGTATTCTACCTTAGACGGATGAAAATGGATATCATAACCTTTGCTCATGAAAAAAAACATTGAATGGGTCTCATAATAGGCCTAAAAAGTTCTGCGTAAAAGTCCACATAAGTTCATGGATTGCAACAAAACATTTGAACGTATAATGACAGAAACCTGAGGATTTTTTTTAAAAATAATCTTACCTTACATGCGCACAGGCTTATTCCCTTTTTCCTCTGTTGCACTGACGAGAGACGCATCTGAAGCCGTCCCTACTTGACGGGTCCTTGACGTCATTCAACCTTTGTGTGGAGTAGACTGTTCCCGCTACGCAGACTGTAGCACAATAATAAGCAAATATTGGCCTTTACGATTGGTCTTCTTGACATACACTGAATAATTTCTACTAATTTCATTGCCCTCCACGTGTATTCAATATGAGATTTTATTTTGTCGCGTCAATATCAGATGACAGCTTTAACCTATTTTTGAAGTTGGAAAAATGTTTAAAAAGTTCCTATAATTACAGTGGGAAGAGGTGAGATAGATAGATCAATTGGCTGTAGCCAAGCCTCTTATTTTTTCCCTCGAATAAAAAAAGATTAATTAAACTATCAACGGATCAATTGAACATTGGCCATTAAAGTTTACGTTTTTTTGCTTTCATAAATCCGAGTTGGAAGCTTGTGAAGAGCGTGCGGATCCTGTTGCATGACTCAATGGCTCCATCTTGCGGTGAGTTATGATCCCTACATCTATAGATATGTTTTCGGGACAAATTTGTATAAATTTGTCTTGACTTGACTATCAGTAACTCTAAGCCCCAATCTGTCCCATACCCAACTATTCATAGATACAAATGAACAGTGTATTTGTGCAAGATTTGTATAGAGCTTTTAAACCAGGCCAACACTGTATATAATAACTTGTTCTTAATGATCTGCCTGGTTAAATAAAGGTAAAATGAAAAAAACTTTGATCAAACATCAAAAGAGACCATGACGGTAATCTTTCAATTATTGAGGACTCTGCTTTAATGGTCCTCATTGCAATTTCTAAAGGTGAATAAAGCCTAGATCTCTTTGACAAGAAGACAGGAAAAGCAAACCGATAGGAGCATGAATCATACCGTTGTTAATAATGTAGCAAAACAAACAAGAACTCTTTTCTTAAGGTTCAATAATATCAGAAGGAGTAGGCTACGTTACTACTCTGTTTCTGTGGATAGTCTCCTAGTGATTTTTAGCAGTGCATTATCTACAGCCATCAAATATGTTGCTCCACAAAAAAAACGCATCTTGGTTCACTGAAGACACTAGTACCCTGTAGCGAAGCTGCAGAATACTAGAACGTAAATAGTGCTCAAATCAACTTGAAGCCCTTTCATTCTGTATGGCATGACAGCCTGCTCATCTCCCAAACTGCATTACTTCCAGGAACGCCTACTTTGCCAGTGTAATCAACATCAATAAGAACTGACTCAAAAACATACTCAGAACGTGGGCTCCTCCCTCTCAGCATCCAATTAATCGAATTATTTGAACACAAAATCTAATCCATTAGTAAAGAATTGATGCCTGTCATCTCCATCTGACTCAGCCAGCACCAAGTGTCCACCCTGAAGCAACCCTCCTGCAGTCCACCAAAATCTCTTTGGCTGAACTTCCTTTAATTTCTAAAGTACTGGAAAGGATTGTAGCAAACCAAACACCTGATGTCACCTGATGACGAACAACCTATTTGAACCATTTCAGGACTTTCCTTTCCACTGAAACTGCTGTGACAAGAGTGGCAAATGATCTTCTCGCGACTATGGATAGCAATGAAAGCTCTGTTCTAGTGTTGCTTGACCTCAGTGCTGCCTTCGACGCAATCGACCATGGTATTCTTCTTCATCGTCTCGACCACATGTGGTCGAGACGATAAAAGGCAAACAGGTCCACAGGCGATGCCATCGCCCTCACCCTCCACACTGCCCTGTCCCACCTGGAACAGAGGAACACATATGTGAGAATGCTGTTCATTGACTACAGTTCAGCATTCGACACCATTGTGCCCTCCAAGCTCGCTGTGAAGCTCAGGGACCTCGGGCTCAACACCGGCCTTTGTGACTGGATCCTGAGCTTCCTGACGGGCAGACCCCAGGCAGTGCGGATAGGAACGCCACATCATCCACCCTGACTCTCAAGACCGGCGCACCACAGGGCTGTGTGCTCAGCCCTCTCCTCTACTCCCTGTTCACACATGACTGCGTGGCCACACACAGCTCCAACACCATCGTGAAGTTTGCTGGCGACACGACCGTCATAGGCCTGATCACCGACGGCGACGAGACGGCGTACAGAGAGGAGGTGAGAGCCCTGACATCTTGGTGCAAGGACAACAACCTCCAGCTCAACCTCAGCAAAACTAAGGAGCTGATTGTGGACTACAGGAAGCCGCAGGGAGCCGAGCACGCTCCCATCACCATCAACGGGACGACAGTAGAGAGAGTCAGCAGTCTCAAGTTCCTCGGGGTCCACATCTGTGAGGACCTGACCTGGACTCACCACACCGACGCCATCACAAAGACGGCGAGACAGCGGCTCTTCTTCCTCCGCAGGCTGCGGAGGTTCAACATGGACTCCAGGATACTCTGCAACTTCTACAGGTGCACCATATAGAGTATCCTGACAGACTGCATCACCGCCTGGTTCGGCAGTTGCTCCGCCCTCAACCGTAAGAAATTACAGAGGGTGGTGAAAGCTGCCCATCACATTAGCAGGACGGAGCTGCCATCTATGGAGGACCGCTACACTCAGCGCTGCAGGAAGAAGACTAACCGGATTATTAAAGACCCTCATCACCCCAGTAACAAACTGTTTCAGCTGCTCCCGTCTGGTAGACGCTACCGCAGCATCCGGTCTCGCACCACCAGACTCAGGGACACTTTCATCCCACGGGCCATAAGACTACTGAACTCCTAAGCTACCTAGCTCACCACTATGACACTTTATAACTTGCCACTTTACAACTTGCCACTTTATACCTGTCGACATCTGGATAAACACGTTTGTTTATATTTTACATTTATTCAGTTTTGCATTTAGGTCCTGATCTCCTACTTGTGTTCCTCTTATACACTTACTTTTTATTATTATTATATTTATTTTTTATTATCGAAGTCTCAGCTTTCCTACTTGTGTTTCTCATATACCTTTACGTTCTCTTATATTGCACTGTTGGAGGAGCCCAAGACTAAAGAATTTCATTGCCAGCGACTGCTCTGTAATTGTTGTGCATATGACAATAAAACCATCTTGAATCTTGAATCTTGAATCTTGGCATCAAAGGTTCTGATCTTCGCTGGTTTAGAACTTCTCACTGATATTATATCCATTTTCTTTGTGATGGATCAGACTCAAAAAATTGCAACTAAGTTTTGGCATCCATCAAGGGTTGATCCTTGGTCCACTGCTTTTTTAAATGTACATGCGTCCTTTTGGTGATATTATCCACGGCTACGTAATTGGCTTCCACTGTTATGCTGATGATATTCAAATCTATATTCCTGATTAACTAATCTTGGGGTTACCTAACTCTTCTACGAGAAGCCTCCAGCTTGGCTAGGCCGCTGCAGCTCGAGAGACTACTTACTAGAATGAGAAGATCTGAGCACATTACTTCTAATCTCACCTCTCGACACTGGCTCACTATAACTACCATATCGGATTTATTTGCAACTGCTGACTGCGTGGCTGGGTGTCAATGTCTGTATCCTACTGTATGAACGTTTCTAATGGGGTTGATGCATGTTTGTGGAGTCACTAAATAAGCAGTTGTCTGTTTGTTTTATGTGCACCTCACCCTTTCTAATTCATTATTCTGTTTGTTATAGCCTGAGGCTATGGTGAATATGAGTGGATTAACCGGTTAATTGACCAGCGTCCCATCACCATGTACCATTTAATTTTTATTAACTAAATTATTTAAAATCTTTGCTTGTTTGTATGCCATAAATATATGGCCTGTTAAGCCCTTTGAGACTGTACGTGTGATTAAGGGCTATCCAAATAAAATAGAATTTAAATGAAATTGAAGCCACGTATCATTTGATGTCAGTCTATTTGCATTAGGCCTCATAAATGAACTCCACTGTTACCCCTCTATCAGATGTTATTGAGATAATGGCCCCTTTGTATTGGAGAGATAAACTGACATTTGCACAACTCATGGTAAGAATACATGTAGAGACCAAAATAATCGACCTCCAATGAAACATACAGGAGCTTAGACTACTATGACATATGTTTATTTCAAATGTTTCAAGTATCCTCGAGGAACCTCAGGCAGGTATGCAGCTTTTGGCGAATGCAAAACATGCGTGTACGTCTTTGTGTGTGTGTCGGTTTTCAACTCATGCTAGTTACACGTCAGTCAGCAGTGGAAACAAGCCAGACAGCGTCTCAAATTTGCACTCAATAGGACCTTGGGAGACCTTTGTTCTTAGGTAAACCATGGCACAGAACTCCAGTGCCTCAGCAAGATTAACACAGGACAAGGCCTCAAGCACAGTGCAGTTATGGTCCAACTCATAATGACACATCAACCTATTGAAGATGTCGTCATCAAATCCAAATCAAGACATATTTTAAACAGCCCTCTCCCTCAAAATCCTCATTAATGGTTTCAAACATATTTGACCCCTGACCCCATTTTTATGTTAGAAAACGATTGTGACCCGTTGTGTGTCCATTTCCGTGTCACATGTGTTTTAACCCAATCGACATCTGTGATTGATATCAATGTTGTGAAGTATTTAGCAGTAGCTTGCTCATGGCTTGAAATCCTTAGTTTGCATATGAGGGACATTTACCCTTCACGTCTTGTTTTCAAATCAGACATGCATCATCAAATATTTAATCAAACAGCTG
This sequence comes from Gadus chalcogrammus, assembly GCF_026213295.1. NCBI lineage: Eukaryota > Metazoa > Chordata > Actinopteri > Gadiformes > Gadidae > Gadus > Gadus chalcogrammus. Next base: position 13,760,019 of record NC_079426.1, on the reverse strand, counting down.
TAATTATAGGTCGGCACTCTCTTGTGACCCCAGATGCATCTCAGATGAGCCCACCGCCCGCCCCCAGGGCTGGGAACCACTGCGTTATTCCATTTGCCAGTACTTAGACTAAAGGTAACCTTCTGATTGGTCCATCATCTCCTGGTCACGCATGGTGACCACATGGCCCCGGCTCATGAAGCGGATGCAGGTGTGGTAGAAACTGACGATGCGGGTCTGGCCCAGCTTAAAGGCCATTGTCATGATCGCCATGCCGACGATGATGAACAGCGAGGTGATCATGAAGTACTTGGGGTGTTTGGGCACGATGTCGCCGAAGCCGATGGTGGTGAGTGTGATGAAGCAGAAGTAGTACGGGTCGAAGCCCTCGAAATCTGTCTCCCACAGGGGCAGGATCAGTCCCCCGAGGAGGATGTACGTCACCACCACCAGCAGGATGAGCACGAAGGGCACGTCCAGGCCGTCCATGTTGGTCCCGATGCCCGAGAAGTCCCACATGGCGCAGTCCTTGGGCGGTCTGGGCATGCGGTCCAGCTCGGGGCAGGACAGGCTCCGCAGGAGCGGGCCCTGGCAGAGGAAGTTCTCCCGGGCCAGGATCTTTTCAAAGATCTCCTTGTTGCTGTTGAGCTGCGTCAGCTTCTGCTTGAGGTCTTTTTGGTTCTGGAGGACCTGGCCGATGTCCATGGGCTGGCGCATCACCGCGCCATGGCTGAACACGAAGGTGCCGTCCTCCAGGGTGTGGTGGGTCTCCTCCCACGCCTTCTTAGAGGCCTTGTTGGGGGACCAGGAGCGGTAGCAGAGGGCTTTGCCCAACTTGTGGATGCGTCGGTAGGCACGGGACAGCAGCACAGCCAGTACATCACCAACATCGCTCATGACCAGAAGCATGAGAGGGATGCCCACCATGGCATACAGGATACACACCACTTTACCCAGCAGGGTGACAGGGTAGATTTCTCCATAACCTAATGTAGAGAGGAGGGAAACTTGAGTGGATGGTATCAAGCCTACAGACCACCAGGTCTTGAAGGTAGTCTAATCTTTAAAGGCAGTCTTACGTTTAAAGGCAGACCCTTTTTTGTTTGTGTTTGATCATGCTAGAGGTGATCTTCATTTATTATTTGGTATTGCTGCCACCTGGTGGAACATTTCTAGACCTCACCAGGACTTGCATATTTTCCCCCGAGAGTGTAGCAATTTAAAAGTTTGTTTGCACAAAACGGGTCAGAAAATAAGCTTGGCCATTCGCTTTAATGAACACAGAAAATGAATGGATCAAAGAATAAGCAATTATATAGTTTCACAACAAACATCGCAACAAAACTTTTTTTGAATAAGTGCGCTTCTTTTTGCACAAAGAAAACACCGAACTGAACTTCAATAAAAATGATTAGATAAATAAAACCCAATTTAAATAATTAAATACAATAGGCTTGTAGATTAGATAACGTTAAGTGTCTTCCGGTCCAAAGTGGCTTTCTCTGGTCGCCATCGCCAAGCCATTAGGCTGCTGCCCACCAATATCACGCAGCCAACTAATGCATCGTTACACTCCTACATGAGTCATCGTATCATGTATACTTACCAAGAAAATCCCAATTCAACACTCAATATCAACCATTTCCTACCGACGCATCCACAACCATTTCAAAGTAATATATATTGACTTTTCATTTCAAAGCCACAGATCAGATCCAACTTTCTTTAATCAAAATCTGGTGGGCAAGCTAGCTGAGTGATCATCTCGATGTATCATGTTTATAAAGCACGGGTATAGGCCTGTATTCGTTTCACACTGTATCCACAACATAGCCTACTCTCTATTTCTCCTAGCGTCTCAGCTGCAGACTAGATGCTCTAGCGAGGTCAGGGCTGGTGAAGTGAATGCTCCGTGGTCACCAGCAGGCAGGGAACAGCCGCCATCAACCCCCCGCCACCGCACCGGCGGACCTCCCACGACAGCTGACGGTACTGACACACAGATGAAGCTACAGGACACGGCAAGGCATGTTTACGGCTCGTGTTTCTAATTCGGGCCAATTATTAACAGACTATAATAATAGCCTATTACTTTAACACAGAACCCCGCAAATTGGTGATATTTGTTGCCTGAAGTTTGAGGAAAGCTGACCCTGTTTATCCGCGTGTAGAAGAACTAGCCAAGCTAATTTCTTGTTTTCAATACATTAGTTTCTTCCATTCAATAATTGCGGTTGTTTATATCTAAATCGGAACATAATAAAGACCCTGTTTTTCCCTTGAACTCCACCTGTTTGCAGTTCTCAGCGCTATAGATGAACAGGGCAGTGAATACGCGTGGTTAGGCTGTCGCATAGATCACATATTGTTTTCTTTTAACCAACAATTGTGTTGTTAAACTTCAGCCGAAGGCATAGTATCCTATGTATTTAACAACTGGAGCGACACTTGTTATTAACAGCATTATCTATTTCAAGGTATTTAATGTTCTTAAACCCGGTACACTACCGAAAGTGTCGACTCTCATGTCGTGTCAATGTTTTTGACTGAAAAATGAGTTAAATCTCAACCAAGCATACCTCACTCAGGAAGCTTTCCATCAACTAAATAATAGATGGATCCAGGTGGACTTCCTATTGATTAACAGTTATACTCGCTTCACACACAATTTACTCCAGCACAGCATTAATCGTTGCCAACTGCCTACCTTTAAGTGGAATGAAAGAAGGGTGCGGTGAGAGCAGCATCCCATGTTTCATTCAAAGCTCATTTACTTTTATTTTGTTAATGCTTGGACTAGTCGATCAGTCGATTCAATTTGATCAAAGGAAACGTATTCATTCCATAAAACCTACTTACCAACTGTTGTGAAGACAGTGCAGCAGAAGAACATGGAGCCAAAGAAATTCCATCTTTCTGGATATTGCAGCCAGATGGACTTGAAGCCTGTTTTGATATTTTGTTCTAGTTCCACCACCAAATCGTCTTGCGTATGCTTACTGTCTGAAAGGGATGCAGAACCAAGAGTAATAGCAAAACAATATGCACTATTATTATTTTTTTATTGTATTTTAAAGGGTTGTAGCTATGTTTAATGCTACTTACTGGTGATGTTCTGTACGATCTGCCCCAGGAACTCGTGGTATTCGTCAGTTGAATTGGGTTCCTTTCGACCTTCAATGTTCTTAAAAAGCAGCGCTCCCAAGGCTGCATATCCGACCAAGGATAGGCTGAGAAAAAGGTGCGGGCAGATCTTCCAGAGGAGCACACAGCATGGAGCTTCTCTGTTTTTGCCAGCCTTCCGTGGGGCCGACATCTTCTTGTGTCTTCTAGAGCCAGATCTTCATTCACTCCCTGCTAATGGCTTTCTGGTCATGGCCAAAGAGACCTATGTAATGGGCTCGGCACAGCCCTCACTCAGTGGAGGCACTAATGGTCTGGCTTCCCAGGATGCCGTGGGCCGCTCTTAAGGGTGTATAGACACCCTATAGACTAGATCTAAAGTGACAGCTCACAGCTTTAAGACATCATAAGACATTGCTCTCCATATTGTTTCGATTTAATGTTCTTGTTTTGTTATCGAGAGATTGGTAAAGCTATGTGGTTGTGTGGTTAGGGGGAGAGGAGCAATGAGAATGACAGGTGCAGGGGGGGGGGGGGGGGGGGGGGGGGGGCTCGCCCCTGGGCGTTGAACAACTATCATACCATTGCCCTAGACTGAAGTGTAAAAATTCCCTCCTTCCTGTCTAGCCTATAGTTGACCTCAACTGTCTGTAATGTTTGCATTAGAGTTTTGCCTTTATATTGATCTAAGTTCAAAGACCCACTCTTTGAAATACAAATATCACTTTGGCCGTGGACACAAAGGGTTGCAAAATAATAATTGCATCCGCCTAGAACCAATCTTCCACTGCGCCATAGGATTGCTATAATGTAAGTTCTGGACCGCTGTCAACTTATTCTACTTGAGTCGGTTGAGAATCAAACATGAAGGCCTACTGAGCCTTGTGGAATAATCTTAACACGTTTCAAACATTTACACTCAACTATAAATATGTGCTACAGTGTATTGACATGTTCATTGAAAACATGTCAATACACCCCACACACACACACACACACACACACACACACACACACACACAAACACACACACCGCACATTCGTCCTCATCCTTCAACATGGAGTGGTAAGTGGAGGAGGGGAAAGCATTCCCACTCTGGAGTGTCTCCCCTTTTAACGACTGACCACACTCCTACTTGTCCTTGCATCCTCTCTCTCTCTCTCTCTGTCTCTTTCACTCTCTCTAGCTCGTAGTCTGTGTGGTGAAGCTTGCTTTTGCCCTCATTATACTAAACTTGTAGAAAAACTACTTTCCACTTCCTCTTTCAACTTTTTCACCCTATCATTCCTCCCATTACATCTCACCATATTTGTATTGACAAACATAATCCTAGAATGTATTGTAAAAAATCGAGCTTGTAATCTAAATGGGGCACCCACTAGTGATTAGTCAATATGCACGCATTAGCATCTTCGTTGGAAGTAGCCAAGTAAGTTGTGAAAGTTACTTATCTTTTAACGGTAAATTTACAAAGAAAACAACAAGAAGCAATTTACCTGGTTTCTGTACAAATTTATTGGAAAGTTGTTCAATTCAAAGTCAAATAATATTGTCTCTCATGAGAAAGACCTGGTTTAACCTGTTACCTACTCTTTAATTCCACGATCATCTGAAGACTAAGAGAGATGCGATCCTCTTCTAAGTACCCGTTCCCGCAACGGCTCTGGTCCCTGTCGAGTGTCTCCTTGTTGGAATAAACACTCCATATGGCATTCCCCTGAACATAAACACATAAGCTTGCCTGTAAGTAGCCTTCTGCCAAAACAGTGGGTCGGAGAACGCATACAATGATGTCATCCCCTCGGGAAGAGATACTCAATATTCTCAGTCCACGCTTTTAAAGAAGAAAGTTGTTTGCGTTAGAAATGAACCCCATTCATCAGGCAGGTCTTGGCTGGGAATTCGCTGAGAGATGGAACCCAGATGGGTGGTTAAGCTCCCATCTTCTTGGTGGCCTGCAGTGTGAGTGTGTTTGTGTGTGTTTGTTGATGGTCCGGGGTGAACTTCATGGTTTATGTCCAGGGTGTTGACTTCACACAGGAAATTGTGTGGTGTTTTATAAATTCTTTTTTGTTTGTGTACATACAGCCATCTTGTGTGTCCCTGATTTTGTGTGCGTAAATCCAAATGAGTAAAGACGTATTGTAGTCCATTCCTCGGGGGGATGTGTGTGTGTGTGTGTGTGTGTGTGTGTGTGTGTGTGTGTGTGTGTGTGTGTGTGTGTGTGTGTGTGTGTGTGTGTGTGTGTGTGTGTGTGTGTGTGTGTGTGTGTGTGTGTGTGTGTGTGTGTGTAATGGCTCTCTAGCATGGAAGGCATTATACAGTAAATGAACTACTGTATAAAGTCAAATGAATTGCATTTAATATACAATCTGTGTGAAGTTTTATAGGTTCACGTGTTTGTAGCAGTTTCCTCCCTTACCACAAAAACATGAAAAATAACTATGAAGGTATTATTGTAGCAAAAGTCTAGACGTTTTGCAAAACTACCTGCAAAAAAACCCACAGCTGAGACTTGCAGGAGCATATTCGAGCAGTTGTAACGATGGACTTGTGCTCCCTCATTAAAGTGCTGAATCAACATATCGATCTATATAATTTCATTTGTGAGGAAGTATTTCGCAGATGTGCAACTTCGGATGCATTAATTCACATTTGGGTTTACGAATGCACAAATTTTGTGCATGTTCTCAGATTATGAAACACGGGTGTGTGAATGTTTTTGCACCAACTGCGCTGCAATGATTGTAGCAAAAGTGTCAAGTGCATGACTCTTTGAAGTTGTGACGCACAGGATAGGATTTCTGCACCTGTAACACAGACTTGTGAACTCGTAGACCCTATTTGGTGTTTACAATTGTAGAAAAAATATTCACGACTTCAAATGTACTGTTACACATTTGTGACTTTAGTGTACACATACAAAATCTGCAGTTATAGGTGCTAAAGACTTTTGCTACAATAATACCTTCATAAATAACACACATAACCAACACAAGGGCGTTTCCCCTGTAGTTGGTTCCCGGGTCGCTGCCCTGCTCCTAGCCACTGGCTTAGGACAAGTACCATTAAGAACACATGTTACACACATGTTCAGGCCAAACATTATACTCACTATTACCTTATTATTGATGGTGCAGATCCTCTGTTAAACAACGAACAGCACCAGAATGGACTTATTCCAGCCACTGTATGTTCTAATCAACAAACGGGCTTTCAGCCTTTTTTCCTGATGGTCAAAGCAAATCAAAATGCAACAGAACGGTTGTGTTTTTTGTTCTTTCTGCATCTGTATGCATCACAAGGATAATACTGCCCATTATTGCCAGCTGTACTGAGAAAACAGTCCCTCAAAGATGTACTGGATACTATTTTCTTTTTTTGTCATGTGTAAACCACTCAAGTTAATGATAAATGTTTGAATAGCGGTCAGGCTAAGAACAGTAGTTCTGTGGTCGGGGCCTAAGGGGGAGCTCTATGTGCCAACAGTCCTTCTGACTGGCTTTCGGTTCCCCAAACACACCTGTATTGCATGACACATTGTTATTATGTTATGGAATGAGGGTGAAGATACCACTTGTTGGTGCCATTTCTTCCACATTTGAATTTGATAAAAAAGATTTCAATTGAGTTGAAAGGTACAACCAATGACCTTCTCCGTTTTGATGTGTTGAAAGTTGTAGGTTGGCGGTAGGTGGTTGCATGGCTGGGACCTAATGTCTTCAAGCAACATTATTAGGTCTATAATCCGATAGATAATCTTTCTAGTCTTTTGAACTTCTTACAGACCATTAATTTGCTATTGCCACAGAATACTGATAAAAACATTTGTATTACTGTAAGGAGATATTTATGAATCTGCTAAAATGAATCGGAAATAGTGATGGTAAAGGCAAAAATAACTGTTATGACTTATACGTTGTCTTGATGCAAATTAACAAAGGCAGAAATGTTCTGCCTCACTGCTCCTTATCCAGCTGATCAGATGACTTCCACACGTTGGAGCTCCACACCAAGGCTGGCTCACCATACATGGACACACAACTGCACTCTCCTCACTGTGAACCTCAAATTACCCTTCAGAAGTCTCCATGAGTGAAGCCAATGGCATTCAAGAGGAAAAAAAAAAATAGGTTGCACCGTGTTAGCTCCCCTAAGTGGGCGTAAGGGGAGTAACATAGACCAGATCAAAAAGAAAGTAGGTGTCAGGTGGTCCAGAGTAAAGGTGTTTATTGCCAACTCGAGCATTTATCTTCAGGGAGACCCACAGGCCAACAAAAGCTATCTCTGGCTTGAAACAAAAAAAAAAAGATCTTTCTAAAAAGGTACAAATACATTTGCTCATCCTCCCTAGCCACGATGAAAACAGGAGAAGAAGGGGGAACAAACGGCAGGCCTCCCCTACACGGCTTCCTGGCTCAACCCAAAATAAGTAATGACAAAACAGAACTGCTAAGCAGTTGACGGCAGCGATACAACCAGGCAGCTGGCGACAGCAGGCCACAGCAGACAACGATCAGCATGGGGCCGAGAGCAGAGCGTGGAGCCGAGAGCAGAGCGTGGAGCCGAGAGCAGAGCGTGGAGCCGAGAGCAGAGCGTGGAGCCGAGAGCATAGCGTGGAGCCGATAGCAGAGCGTGGAGCCGAGAGCAGAGCGTGGAGCCGAGAGCAGAGCAGTGAGCCGAGAGCAGAGCATCTGCCATGCAGCTCCTCTATATACATGGAGCCGAGGGTCTGGAGCTAGAGGCAGCATACACAAAAGTACCTTAGAAACACATGGGAATGTAACACCCCCACACACAAAAAACAACCCCCACTGGTTATCAAGCCGTAGCTGCAATACAAATCATACACATTACCAAACCCTTGAAAGGGCATCCGCTACCACATTATCACAGCCCCTCTTGTGAGAACAACCCCTGGTTCTCAGAAGTGGAGCACGTGTCGTCCTTTAGAGAGGTCACACCTCTCTACATCAAAGCCTCCTCTGACTTATGCTGCTAGCTGCTGTGCGTCGCTTCATAAGCAGTCAGGTTCCTCATATCTCTTCATAAGGAACAGTCGGGTTCCTCATGTCTCTTCATACGGAACAGTCAGGTTCCTCTTCTGATGCTAGTCGTTGTCTGCTGTCGCCTGCTGCTTGGTTGTATCGCTGCCGTCAACTGCCTAGCAGTTCTGTTTTGTCATTACTTATTTTGTGTTGAGCCAGGAAGCCGTGTAGGGGAGACCTGCCAATTTTTTTAATTATTATTATTTCTTTTTTTTTTACAATTACTCCAAAAATGGATCTGGTACTGGGAAAGTTTGTAAGATCCCGGAAGAGCCCCCAATTTTGTTACGTCCCCTAAGTGGGCTAAGGGTAAGGGGAGTAACATAGACCAGATCAAAAAGAAAGTATGAGTCAGGTGGTCCAAAGTAAAGGTGTTTATTGCCGACCCCCCCCCTTGAGCCGCAGCAGCTCTGCTTAATCATAAACACAGGGATCGTAGGAGAACAGAGGAGGGGAATGGGTGCCCCCTGTTGGCGCTCCCTGGGGCCTTGCATCATGGATGAGACCGGTTGACCGGAGGGGAGTGTGTCTGGGATGTGTTCATCCTGGAAGACATAGATCTCTTTATTGGGCTTGGCAGGAGCCTTGTCAAAGGTGATGGTGAGGAAGGGTATTTTTGGTCTAAGCACACAGAGAACTGCATTCAGATTCTGATTCATAGGTTGGTGTATTTTGCTAATGCTGCCATCTAAAAAAAAGAGGATTAGAGGATGGATTTAGAGGATGGGGACCCAAACACGCAATAACACACATGAGCTTTATAGGTCTACTTAAAGACCAGACTCTTATTTTAATTAATTTGAGGGGATTTTACCCATTTCTTTGAATGCACACTAACTAGATAATCACCAAGTGTGTAGTTCATATTCTCCAAGGCTAACTTTACAAGACACAGCCAGAGTGCACACAAAGCTATGATCAAGGCCTTTTCACTTTCACTGCCAAGTTCTCTCGACGGCTCGGCTTCATTGACATCCAAGATCTTATATGGATGGATCCCTGAGGGAGTTGATGACGTGCGCTCCTCGCTCGGGCCTGAGCATGGCCATGAAGCCTGTGTGTGTGTTGATGTCATGACCGGCCTCCACCGAGTGCGTTGTCGGATCGGCAGGCGTCAGTGTGTTAGGGAAAGCATCAGGATGTGCGTATGTGGAGTCGATCGATGGACAAATAATGTTGCCGGTTCGACAGACAGATGGTGGTTAGGGCACGGTTTAAAAAATATATTTTCTGAATTCAATTCAATATTAAATTGAATTATTCGATTTTGATGCAGAACATTTCAAGATAGATTAAAGAAAATGCCTTGATGAACAGTGCAGTGAAGAGAGACAGGGCAAGAGGTTGAAGAAGAGAGGGAATGACGTGTCATATGACCACGGGGGAGAATCTAACCTGGGTCGCGACAAGACACAAAGATTGATTTCTTTATTAAATGCATTTCCCCTTGAATGCTTGAAGCTTAATCCTGTTAGTCACGCGTGGCCAGTCTTTGGTACTTCAACTTGCATTAATTTGGGAGTGTGTTGGTCATTTTAAATAAAAACTACATTAAAGGTACAGTGTTTAGATTGGGAAAAAAAATAGTTTTAGGAGGGGGGGGGGGGTTCCCATGGCAATGATCAATGTGTGATTATTTTTAGTACAGTGGTTTTTGCAGGAGGCTATGTTTATTCACAGGTTTGAGCAGTCAAAAATATGCCTTTGTGCGATTTAAATTATTGTAGCTTTTCACACAACGGGAATACCTACTGGCACCTTACACAATATAGCTCACTACAGGACACTGTAGTGGTAGGAAAGGGAGTCCCCGCTAGTTGCTACACAATTCTACAAACTGGGCCTTTAATGTTATTGCTTTAAGGCCAATTCTTAATGTAAACAGTCATTTTTGTAATAATTCAACAAGTTAGAGGGGTCATTCTACAAGCTAGATCATTAGTTCTCTGAGAATGTCTTTCATATCTAAGCAAAATTTGTATTTTATCAAATTATCCAGAAATATCACAAAATTCATCGCGATACCCAGCCGAAGTGGTGGTTAACATTGAGATTGTTGTGGACTATAAACACACGTTAACACTACAGTTAATTGATTCATTCAGCTCATGATTTAAATGCGATGTTGCTGTCACCGAAGAATTGTCTGAGGGTGACTAGCAAATCCAAAGAAGCTGCTCCATCCCCAGGAAACCACAATATATATATCAAACCGCCGATGCACCTATATTTTGAATATTGGCCGATATATCGTTATTGGTAATTTTGTTACTCCCTAATTTTGGGATCAAACCCTTAAATCCAGTATCGTCGGGCTCTGAAACCCAGTCACATTTGGCTGACGTTCAAACACTGTAACTACAAGACTAGGCTATCCTGCCAGTTGTCAACATTATATGAATATTCAGCTTGTTAGAATCTGAACTCTGTCCTGCTTTCGCTAGTCGATAGCAGCATTGGTAGATAGTCTGCGTTTCTTCTAGAGACCGTTCACCTCACACACTGCTGACACTTGTAGGTCCTGGAGCCGGTGTGGATGTTGGAGTGGCGCCTCAAGTACTCCTTGGACGCGAAGCACTTCCAACAGGCCTCACATGTGAAAGGCTTCTCTCCTGCGAGGAGGAAGACGACGGCAGGGGAAATGTTTAATTCTTTCCTCACACAAAGGTATGCACCCGCAGAGAGTGTTGATACACCATCTGGAGGAGAATAGAAGATTACCCCTTTAGTGATCAACATGCAGTTCAAGTAGAAAAACTGATTTAACTTTTTAACTTAAGTAAAAGTGGAAAAGTAAAGGCTCTGAAATGTACTCTAAGTAAAAAGTAGGCCTCTGACATATTCGTTTTTTAATGGAAGCAACAGACTCGAAACATTAGGATCCAAATGAGAACCCAATTCACGTCTTATTAAGCCTTAAACTATTAAGTTTGAAATTCCCTTATCTCTACGGACTACCTTGTACCAGGCAGAAAACTTTTTGTGCCTGGGAGCCCGACCTAATCTGCAGAGCAAATGAAACATGAGCGAGCGAGATTCGTCAGGGTCCCAGGCAGAGGCGTCGTCAGCCCCTTTTTACTGGGGCACGTGCCCCAGTAAAAGTCTCCAGTGCCCCAGTAAAATTCCATTGTTCATTATTAAATTCATCTGCAGAAGCGCCGCTCTCGCTATGGAATCGGCAGGATTCATCAAGTGCATCTCCTGCTGCCTCGGGAGTCTTCAGTCGAGCCTGTCTCTTACCAGCCAATCAAAAAACGAAAGGGGCTACATAAAAGCCAATCAGAAAATAGCCCTATTGTATCTGGGTAAGATTTAACGCAACAACCAATGAAAAAAATCAGTTATTTACGGATTCGTCCACGTGACTCTTCTGAATGTTTCAGTGGTAAAGTGTGTAAAGTATGACCAAGTGTTTCTTTCTGTTCAATAGTCTAGATAGAACTTTATCAATCCCCTGTAGGAGAAATTTGTTAATAAAACAATAATGGTAAAAAAATAAGGAATCTCCCACTTGCGGCTTCCATGAAAAGAGAACCAAACTAATTCACACAATAGCGTTCGTGCAAATCTAGCATTAAAGGTTAATTTAAGGAAGTTCTCTCCAGTCACGCTGAAACTAGTTTGCTAGTAGTAGCGCTTTAATTTGCAGTGTAAGAGAATTCTGAGAAATCTGAATGCTGACAAAATTCTCAGAATTCTGACACTGCAATTTATTTGCACGCTACGACTAGTGAACTACTCAAAAAAAAACTCGACACTGCGACCAGGCGACAAATGACTGGTGAGAACCTTCTTAAATGAACCTTTAATGCTTGATTTAATTATCAGAATTCGGATTTTATCCAAGTATTCTGACTTTATTATCAGAATGCTGAATTTTATCTCACAATTCAGAGTTTATTAGCCTATTCGATTTCTGAATTAAAATTCTTGTGATGAATAATCTACATTTGTACAGTCGATGTGCAGCACTTTAATTCCCGTCAACTTTGTTTTCTAACACCAGCATTTCCACAACTATGCTCATGTTCGTGACTGCTATACAAAACCATTTATAGTGCATCTATTTTTCTGCTGGGTAGTGATAGTCGCCCTAAATGCAGCTTTAATTTGGGCTCTGATTCTGAATAAAGGCCGCTGCTGAACTGTGTGAATAAATAAAGGGAACTGAAATATAAAGAAGACACGTGGTTTTGATGTACCGTGAATTCCAGCTGAAAGTGGAACATTGCCGCCATCAGGGGAAATTAATGTAACCTAGGCATATTGTAAGTAGCTTTCAATTCCTGGTTTTTTTGTTGATCATGTTTTGTTGGAAACCACGGGAGCTGGAAACAGCCCAGAGTAAGTCATCTCCTTTTTTAACGTTACAAAAAATTCACAACTTGTTTGACACAAACAATGACAACTTGATTGCTGTTAAAGAATGTTGCCCACATAATTAGCACCAGTTTTTCAATACTGAGCGTCTGTAGCCTGTAGTTTTATAGCACGCACACACACACACACACACACACACACACACACACACACACACACACACACACACACACACACACACACACACACACACACACACACACACACACACACACACACACACACACACCATGCGTGCACGCACACACGCGGAAAATGAATAATGAATGAAAAATTGTCTGTCTTCAAAACTTGAGGAAGTTTTAGTGGACAAAAACTTCCTTAACACAAAAAAGGAAATTATGGATATGCAGGGTGTTTTTAACATACTGGATCCAACAATGTTCCCAACACTGACACAGATAATTCAGATCATTGCACTCACAATTCCTGTAAACAGTTGTAGTTGTGAGCGATCTTTCAGTGTGTCGAGAAGGCTCCACACCTGGCTTAGGTCAACCATGGGGCAAGGAAGGCTTCACCAACTTTCTCTTTGGTCCATTGAAAAGGAGCAACTATGCAAAGTGAGTCAAAGCCACGTTATTGACCGCTTTGCCACCATGAAGGCGCGGCGATACAGCTTAATAGTGAGAAAATAATCATTTAAAAAGGCTCTATGCAGTAGTGTATGGCCTTATTTAGTTTAATTTAAGAGCTTTGATGGTTCTATAACATTTTCCAGGTTGATTGGTGGCAATGAGCCACCTCACCTTAAGTCAGAAATTCTATTAGTTTTAAACCTTGTTTCTTGCCTTTTTAGTACATGTCGTTCTTGCAAAAATATGCTGTTTCCACACAGCTTCTAAATAAATATAGATGTGTAGACTTCTCCTGATAAAGAGGTGAAGGTCATAAAGAGACTTTTTGTTTATTTGTCAGTTACCTTATTTGTAAATCTTTGAGATGTGTATGTGTTTAAATAAATATAATTGTACGGTACTCATGAATCCATCTTTGCGTCTTTACCTTTACCAGTGCTTTAATATAGCCTACAGTATGACAGTGATAATGATTTTGAAGCTCGTACATACCCTTCTGTATCTATCTATTTCATATTGTGCACACGTCAAAAAAAAAAATGTTGGCAGTTGGGGGCCTGTGCCCCAGTAAAACTCTAGGTCTAGCAACGCCCCTGGTCCCAGGCTAATGTTTTCAGAGAAAGTATGGATAATCAGAGTGTCCATGGGGATACTAACAAGATGCTGATTGTGGACCACCGACCCGACAGTAAGAAACAGTCGCACAGTGTGTACTGCGGAGGTTTGCCTTAACTTTAAAAGTCGCCTAGTGGGTAGGATGCTTAAGCTACCTGCTCAGGGTCGGCTAGGCTACCTAGGCTAATGAGCATGCTCATGAAGGCCCGCTATCGAGCCTGGCTATCCTAACGATCCTCCCCTATGTATACATTACATTTTGATGTTCGTGGAGAATTAAACTTGAAATTACCCCAAAACGGATAGTATAGTTTATGTACGATTACACCTGAGAAAGCGAATAAGTTAAAAATTGTTGGGACATAATATAATGGGACCCAGGATTTTTTACTGTATTAGTTTAAAATACTACAGTAAAAAAATGGGTTTTCTCCAGTTGTCCATCCAGTTGTGATGTTATGCAGAGAAAGATAAGTGATGCATCAAAAGGGCACGTTGTAGAGTTAACTTCGTCCCCACAGAACCCTCAATCACACAGCCCATCAGGACCGCTCTAGTACCGTTCCAGTACCCCGCAGACCAAACCAGCCATTTTTCCTTTGAGCTAAAATTAACCTATTTTCTTTTAGCATCAGTCATTATTTTGTTGTGTCCAAAACATTTCAAATGGAGGAAGGCGAGACGTACCTGTGGTCTTAAATTACCATTGCAAAGATTCCAGTTTCTTTCACTTTGGCGACAAACAGAGCTTACTCTTAATACTACAAAGACCAGGGCATTCATATTTAGGCCATAGGCTCAATCGCCATTGTGGTAACTCATTTGGTGATAGATATTGACTTAACTGACATTTATTTCCATGAAATCTTCAGGATTGCCACTTATTGATCAGAAACATCAACATATAATGGACCCATTTCCCAAAATGCTCTATTACATTGAGTGCTTACAGGTGTGGTTCAGTTTTGCACATAGAGTGACAAATGTAAGTCAGGGTAGGAGTATCTACAAGACTTGACGCACGCAAGGCAGACTAATTCCCTCCGGTGGACAGAGAGGGGCACTGCCTGTGCCTGAAATGGATTTGTGTGGCAACACAGATATTTCCTTAGCCTGGCACCGCCGCCCACCTACCTACTTCCGCTCAATTTTCATTTCACTTCTGTACTAGGTCTGGGTCTGCTTCATATGCATGGGTTCCTTGGAAGCCAGATTTTTGGCGGTTCAATCAGCGAACAGAGGGAGTGGCTGAGAACGATGACGTCGAGGTCGTGCGCCAGTTTCAGTTGTAGTCAGAGGAAGACCAGGAAGACAATGGAGAAGGATACGAGAGAAGCTATTCGGTCTGTTGTGGGATCGCTACCGAATATCGATCAATTAAAGTCGGAGCAAGAACAAGCTTTTCTGAATTTTGTTGGTGGCCATGATGTTGTGGCGCTTCTCCCCACTGGGTTCGGGAAAAGTTAGATTTTCCAGCTGGCTCCGTTAGTGGTGAAGGAGCCGGTCCCGTCGCATGACATACGTCACGACCAAACGCTATGTGATTGGTTATGGCAGATCCAGAGTGGCACTGGGCAGATCCAATCAGTTTAAAATTGATTTAGCCAATTTTAGCATCAGAGGTGACGGTATCATTCATGTTTCAACGTAAAGAGGACTTCCTCTGGAAGAATAATGGACTGGCACACATCTAGTAGACTGTCCTATCATCCAAATCCAGTAGAGTACAGTAGACCACAGTACACTGGAGGTTAGTACAGCGTAGAAGAGTGCAGTGGAATAGAGTAGAGTGGAGTGCATTAAAGAACAGGAGAGTAGGTTACATGAGAGTATAGTAAAGGGAAGAAGGTATAGCCTGCGTTAAAGAATAGTAAGTATAGAAAAGAAGAGAAAACTCTGTCCATCCGTCCGTTCTATGGGGAGGGAATGTGATTAAAATGAAGGCAATCTTTTGTGTCATTTCTATACAGCCGACAGCTCAAAAATAAATGTTATCAGTGTAAAGAGTGACTATTCCAAGTCTCTGTATCTCTTTAGACTATCTTCTGCCAACTGCTGTGACGTTTGTTGTAGTCGTGTTCGATAACTATTGTGATCCTCTTAACCAACGTACGGTGCATTAGAGTACAGTATAAAATCTAGAGTGAAATAGTGTAGTATATTTGAGCTCTACTGAACAGAAGAATATGTTGATCAACAGAGGGACCTTTTGAATTAATAGGGCCTTCTACATTCTTCTACAATAATATAATGATGGCCTACAGCAAACAATCTTTCAGTATATGCTGTGAGAATAGAGTAACACTCTTTCTAAATTGTTTAAAAAGCACACGCACTAAGAACATGCCTCTTCCAGCTTAAGTATGTTACCCACAGAGCCCAATAGGGGGAGGTAGAGTCTATGTGATGAAACACTCCTACTGTGGAACACTATAACAGAGACATATACTTGTTTAACAAGTTTTCCTCATGTTAAATTCTCGCACTGCTGCAAGCATGACGATGATAATATCATATGTAAGAATATCCAATACACATACATTGCACTCAATCTTTAAAGAGTCACCTGTGCAACAGACTGAACAAGCTGCGTCTACAGACTGGCTGGAAATTAACTGTTGGAACCAATGAACTGGTTCATACATAGATACATAATCATGTACACAAACCTACATGTACATGCATACATAGTATATATACGTGTTGATACTCATGCATACATAGGTACACAAACATACTTACACAGACAAACATACATACTAATAGCTTAACATACTTATACAAATTCATACATTCGTGCATATATGCAAACATATTATGTACAAATAAGTATACATATGTACATACGTATAAATAAAATACATACCTACCCACATATTGTATACATATATACTGTACATACTAATACACATGTATACAAACTCATACATACGTACGTACACAAACATACGTACACACACAAACGCATACATAGAAATTAGTACGTAGACATACGTATGCATACGTACATATGTATAAATACGTACACATGGCTAAACATATGTATACCTTTGTACAGAAACATATGTTAACGTACAGAAACATACGTCACATACGTATGCATACATACACATAGGTATACATGCATACATTAAAATAAGTACACATACATACGCATACATACACATAGCTAAACATACGTTTACATACCAAATCATATATGCATTCTATATACTGTACGTATACACATAGGTGAAAATACGTCCACATACGGGAACATAATGTAAACATACATAAACAAACATATGATCACACGCACACATAAGCATGTTTGACTTCCACGTTTTCTAGTTTATTATAGGACATTTTAATACAATGGTAAACCCTGACATATCTTTAATAGAAGGCCCACTTGGCTGATCAAGATATCATATCAGGAATCAAAACATTATTATTATTATTATTATTAATAATAATAATAATAATAATAATAATGTTATTAGCAATGTTTTCCAGTTAAACTTTTTTCCGTGATAAAAATTAGTTTTCTGATTAATAGAAAAGCGAGGTCGTGCAGCAGAACCTTGCCTGGCACACTACACCACAGCCTTCAATTTAATAATTTGGCATAATTTCTAAGAATACATTACAAAAGATATTAAATTAATGAATCGATTGAAAGTATATTGAAAATATGACTTAACCGCAGAAGTTCTCTGAACATTTTCCTTGGAAATAATGCAATCTTTTTGTTCAACTCACAATGTAGAAAGAGGGAGAAATATGTATAACAATCAGTGCATGATTGATTAAAATATTAGACAAAGGAACGATTGACTGTGTATCATGGATTCTGTTAGTTAACTCACCCGCTGTCAGAAGTGTTGTAATGAATGACAGGACATTTCAGACTCTATATCTTTGCACAACTTCACAGTTTATCCTCACTTGGAACGCACGACAACCATGCCAGAGTAAAAATATGGCAGGAAGGTTGGATCATAAGAAGTGCTTTTAACCTCTAAACGCTCTGGTGGTGCAGTGGAGTACCGGCTCGTTGTTTTTTCTTTAAAGTCACCAAGGCTCCCAAGGACATCTGTGATGTTAAGGAGGGATGAGAAGGATTTTAGCTGCGGAGACTCGCCGGGACTGAATAGTATTTTCCCTTGGTCGCCAGCAACATTAACCCTTAAAGTGACAGGTCAATGACGCTGTCATTTTTTTACTCGTTAGATTTACTGGCAGAAAACCAAATTTGAAAAAGCATCTTTTGAATGTTTTTATTGTCGTTTCCTGGTGAATGCGATGGCATGTAAACCGCTGGTCACTTTTCATCGCTCACTCTTTCGCTAACAAAAAGTTTTCCCTTTCTCTCCTTTTGCCTCGCACTCCAAAAAAGTTTTGTGCAAAAGGTGCTCTACTGGAATGAAAAGCTATAATAAGCCGTGCCAAGTGGCAACAGAAGGACAGCGGTTGGAACACCATCACATATATTCCTCTGGAGGTCTGCCGTGAACGACATGCGCATCGGGTTCTGCTTATTGGCCACAACGTGCTGCTACATTGATTGCCCAGAATCACTGGAGGGAAAACGTGACTATATGCAGGCCCGATGGAATATGACTATTCGGTTACCCTCAATGTTTTCTGCAGAAATACCCCGTTGCACGTTGTGGATTGGACCCATCGCTGTCCTGGAATAGAGGAGAGGAGGACATTTCACATTAACGTGTAGTCATCTCAGCAGGCACTTCTAGAGTAGTAGTTATGTGCATAATAGCCACATCTGAGAAGTAAAGAGACAGCACATCTCCACAAAGTGTGAACTAAACATACAAAGTGTACAGGTTACTTAATGAAATGTTCTCCTAAGAGGTGGGACTTAAGATTGCTGATATCAATTGGGATAAAACAACATAATGCTATATCGCAGGGACGTGCACAGGAATTTTGAGGGACTGTTGCTCTGACCAGAAAAAAGGGCAGCCCCCCCCCCCCAAAAAAACAAAACTCACAGGCTTTATGAAGGACTGAGAATAACATTAATTTTAATTTATTAATACATTATTACAAATAAGTAAAACACTGAAATACAGCACTCATTCACCCTAACTACTAATAATTATAACGCAGAAAAACATGACTTGACAAAGAACATAACATGAACACAAACATAATTGAAAACAATATCCTATCAAGTCACTGATACGTTTCTTCAAATTTACCTATAAAAAATGCAAAGCTTCAAAGGAGGATTTCTGAAGATTTTAATTAATTTCATAAAAGGCAGTCGTCTCACAAGACAACTGCGACAATCCCTTTGGTCTAGGCACTAGGCAGGCATATCATGCAGGCTCAGATGCGGTTCGAGTGCAGCTACATAAACAGAGTTTGCCCTCCCCCTACTTACTTTCACTCTCGGTGCCCGAGTGAATGAGGCTACGTTTACTTTATGAAATGTTTCCAGTGGCGATTTTTTTTTTTCTAGGCCTACATGAAATTCTGCATCCATTCTACGATTTAAAAAGTATTTTTCTTTTTTTTACTCGGAAGGGCGACATGAGTCGAGGAGGGCTATGGGGTGCAGCCTTTGGTCATAGCCTTGATGAACAACTTGGTGAGGGGGGTCATGTGATTCAAGGACGATTGGGTGAATGGAGGACGATGGTGTAAATCGTGCCGTCGTCGTGGAGATAGGACCAACAAGATAGGCAAACAGCCACTTGGATGAGCTGCATAATGCTGTTGAACCACTGTGCCGGGCAGATGAGACAGTTCCTTTGGGGCACTACCCACCTGAAGGTTTTCAACCGAGTGGGAAAATCGCTGCGTGTACATGGTGTCAGTGCACAGTTTCCTGGAGTTGCAGTGTGTTGATGGATAGGGCTCTTTGAGTTTTAAGCAATCAGTGAGGATCTGGAACTTGGATGTCTCTGGCATCTTAGGGCAGGATGTTCTCCAGAGCTACTCTGAGCCCAGAGAACTCCCAGGGACCCTCTGTAGGTTCTCTTCTGTTGTGGATATATTTGAGAACCTGGACATGTTTAGGTGAGTGGTAGAGTGCTTTGGTCTGACTAGGGGACCAAAGCACCGACTAGGTTGTTGTGACTTCTCTCGGGGGGGCTCTGTTGTCTCTGCCTCCCCATACGTTTTCGGCCATATCGTTGATCCGTCACAGCAAAATAGTAGGGCACTCCCCTACCTTAGTTTATTGGCTGATACTCGTGTGTGAAGCAGCTTCATGGAGTGTTTATCCCTTAAATCTGTGATGTCTGACAGGACGTCATCGTACTGCGTTCTTCATTCTGGTGAGTTTCCCTGATGTCGTTCTTTTGGTCCTCAAGTGGCTGGCTAGCCGCATCTCTCGTCTCGTTCTGAAGCCGGGATCTTCAGCCTCAGGACCAGGATATGATTAATAAAAAGAGCCATGAAATCCTGCAGTGCTCCTGAATTTGTTGCCACTCAACTACAATAATAAATTACTATATATCTCGCTTACTAGCTTCATTTAGCCTCATCTGAAGCTACAGGCAATAGATTATTTGCAAAGTGCCTCATTCTCCTGACAGTTAAGTATTCTCCCTCTATTATTTTGAGGGTTTAATAGTACTTATGGTTCACCCTCTCCATTGATTCCAGTGACCTGTTGTCTTCATTATGCAAAGGAAAATTCAAACTCATGTTTTCCACTTTGTTCCACTTGATTTTCAATGTTGATGGACGTTTAATAAACCAAAATCTGTCCTGTTTTATAATTTTCTGATTTGTTTTTTATTTGACTGGAAAACGAATTATAGTGGCTGAACCCATGTTGAACAACTTTTTTAACTCCCCAAAGGTCATCTTGCACAGGTGAAGCATAATCATGTGACTTTGACCTTAAGTTTGTTTATCTTTGGCGTGCTCATCAGAGAAGAAGAACAGCATTTCTGTGATTTTAATATCCTGCTAAATATGTTCAGTATTCTGTTAAGCCTGTGTTGAAATAGAAAACTACAAACATCTTTGACTTTTGACATCACCATTGAGTGACCAAACAAAGCTGGATGTGTCAGCCTGCTGGCACATCAGGTACCCTACGCTACTGAACTGAATTTTAATCGCTGCTTTAGTGTAATTGGTCAAGTTCATGGAAATGTAGTTATTCAATGGGTTCTACTTTTTTTTTTGGCGTGTGTGTATGTGGTTTTGTGTATATTTGGGTAATTTTGTGCATTGGTATGTCCTTCTGTGTATACTGTGGCAATCTGGTCCCAATAATGTCTCCCAATAATTTCTCGACAATTAACACACTGACTCCGAGAGTCACGATAATGTCTCGGTCCAGGGTCCTGGTAGCTGGGCTGGTCTTGTCTAGGGTAGGGTTGGGGAGTCCCGTGAGTCGCCTCTGGCTCTCGATCGCCCCGGTGCGGCCGCGTTCTCCCGGGGCGTTCAGGAAGCAGTCCGGTTAGATCCAGCGATCCACTCCTCCGTAGTGTACGCCTCCCGTGTGCGATCCTCCCGGCGTCTCCAGGCCTCCTCGTGTGTCTGGACTCTCTTCCTAAAAGGACCAAAACCACAGCCTTTTATCCGTTGCCTAATTGGCCTCCTCCTCCACCGCAGGTGCTTCTTGTCAGGCTCATAAGTGCGACCTAAAATGAGCCCTCTGTCGCCGACCGGTGGGAATGGGTGGTATCTCCCGTCCAGGACCTCTCCCTTGGGCGGCCTGGTCCAATGGGTTGGGGTCCGGGTTGCCACACTCCTCCACCGCTGGATGAAGCCTCGAGTTGTTTTCTCCCGACCAGAGACTAGCATCTCGGCGGGACAAGGCGTCGGCGTTGGCGTGTTTCCGCCCTGGTCTGTGGTCCACCTGGAACCTAAAATCTTGTAGGGCCAGGAACCACCTCGTAATCCGGGCGTTCGTGTCCTTCGCGCTCGCCATCCACTTCAGTGGTGCGTGGTCCGTGACGAGGGTGAACTCCCGGCCCAGGAGGTAATACTTCAACTTGTCGAGGGCCCATTTGATAGCCAGGGCCTCCTTCTCCACGGTGGAATAATTCTCCTCGTTGGAGAGGAGCTTCCTGCTAATGTAGGTTACAGGGTGCTCTTCCCCCCTCCGGACCTGGGGGAGGACCGCTCCCAGTCCCAACTCGGATGCGACTGTGTGGACTAATAGGGGCAGAGAAAAGTCAGGGGTTTGACTTTTTGACTGCCCGCAGCTGTCGGAGGTGGACGTCCCAACTAGCACTGTGGATTATAATGTCGTCTATATAGGCCGCTGCATACGCCTGGTGGGGCCGGAGGAGTTGGTCCATCATTCTCTGGAACGTGGCAGGGGCACCATGGACGCCGAATGGAAGGACAGTATATTGGTATAGTCCCCCCGGGGATGCAAACGCCGTCTTCTCCCGCGTGGTTCTGGTGAGTGGCACCTGCCAGTACCCCTTGGTGAGGTCTAGGGTGGTGAGGAAGCGCGCCGGACCGAGCCGCTCAATCAGTTCATCTACTCTGGGCATGGGGTAGGCGTCGAACTCCGACACTTTGTTGAGTCTTCGGGAGTCGCTGCAGAAATGAAACGTCCCGTCAGGTTTGGGGACCAAGACGACGGGGCTCGACCAAGCGCTACGTGACTCTTCGATGACTCCGAGTTGGAGCATTCTGGCGACCTCCTCACGGATGGCGTTCCGGCGTGCCTCCGGGACCCGATAAGGAGGGACGTGTACCGTGAAGCCTGGTGCCGTCTGGATGTCGTGCTTGATAATCGTGGTCCTCCCTGGAACGTCCGAGAAGACTTCCCTGTGCTGCATGACGATTTACTCTAGGTCCCGCCTCTGGGCGGGGCTGAGGTTGTCTCCCATGGGGACCACCGGTATGTCGAGTCGGGCGGTCAGGGCCAGGGGTGTGGGTGGTGATGGGGCCGCTTCACTCCGCCACTGTTTCAATAGGTTGATATGATATACAGTAGTTGGGTGGGTTTGCGTTTTCCTGGCTGTCTTACCCGGTAGTTTACTTCTCCGACCCTGTCGACCACCTCGTAGGATCCCTGCCACTTGGCCAGGAACTTACACTCCGCCATGGGTATAAGGACCAAGACCAGGTCTCCCGGTCGGTATATGCGTAGCTGGGCTCCCCGGTTGTAGACTCGGGCCTGAGCCAGTTGGGCCTGTTGGAGATGTTCTCTGACGATAGGCCAAATCCGGGCCATGCGGTCTCGCACCTATTCGACGTGGTCCACCACTGTGCGATGGGGGGAGGGTTGACTCTCCTAGGCCTCCTTGGCGATGTCGAGGAGTCCCCTTGGCCTTCTCCCATACAGAAGTTCGAAGGGGGAAAAGCCTGTCGATGCTGGGGTACTTCGCGAATGGCGAACAACAAGTGGAGCAGGAGCTGGTCCCAGTTCTACCCATCGACGTCCATGACCTTCCGGAGCATCTGTTTTAAGGTCTTATTGAACCGCTCTACTAGTCCGTTGGTCTGGGGATGGTACACCGACGTCCGGAGTTGTCTCACCTGTAGGAGGCTCAGTAATCCCTTCTGCTCACCCCTCGGTGAGCAGAAGCACGGCCCGGTCTGTCCGCCGGCGGCGAAGGCTGAGGGCATGGACACATCCCGACTTCCGGGGCACTGACGGGCTAGGTGTCTGACCTGACCACAGCTGAAACACATCGTCGGTCCTCTCGGGGTTCCTGGGAGGGGGTCGGCGGCCTTGGCAGGTTTGTTCTCAGGGAGGCTCTACTCCCCCGTCGGTCCCTACGTGGCTCAGTGTGTTGCGTGGGCCACCTGCCAGTTTTCAAGCTGTCTCACCAGCTCATCTACCGTCTCGGGATGGTTTCTGGCGATGGTTCTCCGGGCCTCTGGTGGTAACTGACGGACGGCATTGTCTATGAGCATGCGGTCTAGAACACTGGGTGCTTCCCCGCCCGTGAGCCATCTTGTGATCAACCTTCCGAGGTGGGAGATTTGGGTCCGGACGGCGACCCGGATATCAAATCTCCAGTCAGGGAAATGTTGAGCCCTTGCGGCGAGGCTATGCCGATAATATGCCATTATCGCTTGCTTCAAGGTCGTATAATGGCTGGCCTGCTCAGGCTTGAGGTCCTGGCTTGGCTGCTGGGCTGGCCCGGTGAGGAAGGGTGACAAGATGTGGGCCCACTGGTCTTCCGGGCAGCCTTCCCGCCTGGCCGTCCTCTCAAAACCTCCAGGTATGCCTCCACGTCATCATCTGGGCCAAGTTTGGTGAGTCGGCTCGTTGGTGCGGAAGTGGGTAATCCGCGTGTCGCCTGCTGGGCGAGGTGCAGAACGGCCTCTTGAAGAAGGGTGAGGCTCTCGTGAGAGTCTCTCTGCGTAGCGGCAGCTAGGGCTTGGTCCCGCTGTTGGCGCTGGGCGGCGGCCGCAGCTCCGGCTCCGTCCGGGCTCTGCATTGGTGGTGGGGGGTAGTCCGTAGCGGAGCCAGATTGCCTGCGTTCTCCACAATATGTGGCAATCTGCTCCCAATAATGTCCCTGCGTTCCCACAATTACCACACTGACTTCCGTTTCAGGCTGAAAAATTAGGCTTTTATTCACAATACTTAAGGCCTCACGAGGATCCGTGTCCTTCGTGGGAAAAAAAGGTAAAGAAAACCGATGACTCAGAGAGTCAGGATAATGTCTCGGTCCAGGGTCCTGGTTGCTGGGCTGGTCTTGCCTCGGGTAGGCGGGGGAGTCCTGTGCGTCGCCTCTGGCTCTCGATCGTCCCCGGTGCGGCCGTGTTCTCCCGGGGCGTTCAGGAAGCAGTCCGGTTAGATCCAGCGATCCACTCCTCCGTAGTGTACGCCTCCCGTGTGCGATTCTCCCGGCATGTGCGAAACCACAGCCTTTTATCCATTGCCTCCGCCGCAGGTGCTTCTTGTCAGGCTCATCAGTGCGACCAAAAATGAGCCCTCTGTCGCCGACTGGTGGGAATCCGTGGTATCTCCCGTCCAGGACCTCTCCCTTGGGCTGCCTGGTCCAATGGGTTGGGGCCGGGTTGCCGCAATACGTTGTGTATGTGCATTAGGGATGGGCAAAACGATTCTTTTCCGGGAATCTTCTTTCAGTTCCTTTCACTATCACGATTTATTAGTTTGGTTCGTTCGTTTGATTCGTTCTTTAAGTAAGAAGGCCTGTGACGTCATTTGCCATGGCAACGGAAATTATGGAATAAATGTTTATCATGAATACATGAATGTAGCCTACTACTTTCTAATGTTCTGCCGAAATTACCCAGGATAAGTGTAAATATTAAGCATATATATAAAGCACATACGTGCCTTTTTTTCATGAATATCCTTGATACATAATCGGTGCAGTAAGAATTAAATGGCATCTTCCAAGTAGCACTATAAGCAATGAAGCACGTAAGCCATTGTGCGAATTCCCTACTAGACCAAACGAGACTCGTAATGGTAGGTAAAAACAATATTTTATTAAAGCATGCAATTGTGTTGTAGAACAAAATAAAAAGAAAACATAAAGTGCTTGCATGATATTGAAGCCTACAGCGATCGTTAGTTAACTTGTATGGTGGTGCCTTATCATTTGTTTACCCCTGGGCCATGGCAACGCGATTGCTACCTGCTGTAGTACTCTCATTGGCTGAACGTTTTAGACTCAATCAATATAAGGTTGCGGAGAGACTAAGCTCTGTTCGTTTGTATATTTTATTTGCGTGACTATATTTTTGTTATATGTTAAATAAAAAAGAAAAAATAATCAGTTCTCTTCTTTTGGGAATCAGTTCTCACCGAATCGTTCGTGACCGACCCATCACTAAAGTGTATGTGTGTGTGCATGTGCTGCTAACCATATTTCAATCTTCATAACGGGATGGCTCTCACACTGACATTATAATCCAACAACCCAAAACACACACGCTCACTCACACACACAAACGGACACACCAACACACACACATTCCACCATCAGGCCCACATGCATCTTCCTCCGAAGTCTTCATCCCTAAAGTACCGTTTGACACATTAAACGTGCAAACAGCGTTTGGAGTATTTCCCCGGCGGTGAACTGTTTTCACAGGACGCACGCGCCCGGCCGTTCTGGAGGGGCTGTGCAGTGGCCCACTGCTGCTTGTTCCGCTTGTAAGGAAACACAGAACAGGCTTTTCTGTAAGCTTCTCCCTCATTGTGTGTGTGCAGAAAGGCCTGGCCTCTCTTTAAATACATTTCCCAGGCGGTTTCACACCCCGCCTTGAGCCGCCACAGCCCTCCTCTTTAGACCCTCTCTCGCTCTGTCCTTCTCCCGCTACCTCGCTCTCTCACGCTCGCTCCCTCTCCCTCTCCATCTCACTCTCTTTCTCTCTCGCCCTTCCCTCTCTCTCTACCGTTCTCTATCCTACTCGCTCTCCCTCCTTCCCACCACCTCGATCGCGCCCTGAATAAAGTTAGACCAACATGTGGCCCCTTAAACCCGCCCTTGGACCGCTGGTGGGGCCTCTCTCACACACACACACACACACACACACACACACACACACACACACACACACACACACACACACACACACACACACACACACACACACACACACACACACACACACACACACACACACATAGGCACAGACACACACACACACACACAGGCACAAACACACACACAGGCACACACACTCACACCACACATAGGCACACAGACACAGACACACCACACACACACACACTGGCACACACACACACAGGCACACACATACACACACAAGCACACACACATGCATACACACACACAGGCACACACACACACACACACACACACACACACACACACATACACACACACACAGCAACACACAAGCACACACACACACACACACATATGCACACACACACACACACACACACACACACACACACACACACACACACACACACACACACACACACACACACACACACACACACACACACACACATATACCCACACACACCAACCCACACACACACATATATACCCACACACATAGGCGCCCCCCCCCCCCACCCACACACACACACAGATATACCCACACACACAGGCACAGACACACACATATACCCACACACAGGCACACACACGATTGTTTGTTAATAGTCCAATTAGATAATTACCATCTTTCACTCCTTTCGCCCCTCTGTTTCCCATAAAGCAGTGAATGGCACTCTGAGAAGGGGTGGTGGTGGTGGGTGGTGGGCGGGGGGGCGGTGGTGGGGGGGGGAACCAGCCTTAAGAGGGATTCTAGCCGGCTAAGGTGACAAGGAGCACCCAGGACATGCATGTCCCCTTTAGCACAAGGCCACCGCTCTGAATTGAGTCTTTGCAGCCTAATCAATGGTCTTATTGGATTACGGCCTCCACTGTGTGGGGGGATATTGTTGCTCCGACAATGAGAGTAGCGCTCTGGAGTTGGTGGGTGGGGAGGAGAGTGTTTTAAAAAAAAAAGAAAGAGAAAAAAGGTGGGGGCCGCTCCGTGTGTGTGTGTGTGTGGGAGAGAGCGAGAGGGAGGGGGGAGAGAAGCAAGGCAGTCTTTGCTCACTAATGACAAGTTTTTTGTTCCCACTTTTGTGTCGTTTTTCAGACACGCAGGTTAAGATTATGAGCTGCGCTGAAAAGAGGAGGAGGAAAGGAGGAGGAGGAGGACGACGAAAGGAGGAGGAGGTGGAGGGAAAGAGGAGGAGAGGAAATGCGCGTGGATGTGTGTGGTGTGTGGGGGGATGGACTGGGTCCCATCCTGTTGGCTGTGTCCAGTGACGCAACGGGGAACCGGCAAAAGTTTAAAACCCAGTACCCGGTGAGGGTACGTCGTCCTCTGCCGACCCTGCTCCTCCGGGTCTGACGCCTTTCAACGGGGTTGGATTCACACGTCAATCGTCGGGCTTCTTATCTCCCTCTCCGTCTGTGTCTCTCCCCCTCTCTGTATCTCCCTCTCTCTCTCTCTCCCGCCATAGTGCAGTGGTGAGGCCACAGTGTCACAGATTCCCCGAGACGAGCCAAAGAAGGAAACGTGATCAAATCTGACCATGGCGATCAGGCGTGTGAGGTGGGTGGTGGAGGTGGTGGGGAAGGTTTAGGAGATGTGGGGGTGGAAGCGGTAGAAGAATGAAAACATGTCTGACCACGATGTATGGCCGAGAGGGCGGCTTCCAAAGGAACTTTTTTCTTCCGCTGTGGTCTGAACTGTGAGTCCATGTGATCGTGTGTTTGCGATTGTCTGTGTGTGTGTGTGTGTGCGCGTGTGCGTGCGTTTGTGCATGCACACAGGCGTTAGGGGTTTAGCAAAGGCTTGGCAGCAGCAACAATAGACCAATCATTTGTCTTGATTCCTCGGACGAAGAAGAGCAGCCAGCCAACTCATAGAGGAGGAGGAGGAGGAGGAGGACGGGGAGGGGGAGGAGGAGGAGGAGTGGGGAGAGGGGGGGGCGGGCCACGCAAGCCCCTCCATCAGGACTCACCCTGTTTTCCCCCCAAAACTATTTAGCGTATCCTTTCACGAGGACTACGCAGATCCAGAGGCAGCCAAATGACCGTAATCAATTGAGGCGGCCGGTGTGTGTCTGTGGCGCTGATGATGTGGAGGTCTGCGATCAGAGGGCTGGTGTCTGATGAGTGAAGGGGGGGCATCGCGGCGCTGCTGACTGTCCACAAGTCCATGGTCATTGGGCGAAAGGGAGTTCTGGTCACCAATAATAAGGACTCCACGGTGGCGGCAAGAGCCCGGACCACCATTAGCTAGCTGTCTGCAGCCCGCTCCGCGCCGCAGGTTTGAAACCCACACCAATCGCGACTCGGACTCGGACCCGCGCGGCGTCTCCCGGCCGTTCACAATCCCTCTCTCTCTTTCTTTCTTTTTTTTTCCTTTCTTTCTTTCTCACTCTTGCTCTTTCTCTCCCTCCATCTCTATTCTCTTTCTATCTCTTAACCACAAACCAAACCAAGCGAGGTAGAGGGGGACGAAGGAGCGGAACGTTTATTTTCTTTTAACCCCGGGAGAGGAGAAAGAAGAAGAAGAAGAAGAAGAAGAGGAGAGAATCAGGAGCCAGGGGAGTATGGAGGTGCGGTATGGGCAGGAGAAAGACACTATGGTGCTGAAGAGCGTCCTGAAGGAGGGGAAGGAGGGCAAGGAGACGACGGGAAGCCTCTCCAAGAGCCTCCTGAAGGAGCCGCAGGATTCCTTTTCTGGCTCCGGGACGGGGGAGAGCTGCGAAAACACCCGGGGGGGCACAGGAGACCCTGACTACTGCCGACGCATCTTGGTCCGAGGTGAGCACCGCCCCCGCTACCTCGCCGTTTGTCTCCGTGCTTCGGTTTCGGTTTTTTGATTTAGGATTCTTTTCTGTTTCATTGCCGTTTATTTTTTTTCTTTCCCGGAATCTTTTGTGTTTGCTGCGGAATTGGTTTGTTGTTGTTACCAGCACACACACCCACACTAAGATGCAGACGCAGGCACACACACACACACACACACACACACAGATTAGTCGCGGTAGTTATGTTGGACTCAGCAGGTTTTCGGCAGTTTGTTAAAGGACCGGGTTGGAGACTAATGTATTAAATGACTGAAATATTAGTTTTATTTTTTGCCCTTTGAATTTGTGTAGAACCAAACACTTAGTTTTGGCAAGAGATTTAGTTTTTGCATCAAAGTTGCTTTTTATGATAAAGTAGTTTATTCTTTTGTTTTTCCTCTCATGCTAAAGTTCATAAGGAAGAAAGAATTATACTTTTGATGCATGAGTTATTGTCGACAAATTTGTGTGTTATTGTCTTGTTTAACATATTCTGCATTTAGTGATGGTTCAAAAAGTTATTTAATCTTTCATCAATCTAAAAGTTTGAATAAATTGTTATTGTTAAATAGGAAATTAGTTGTTGTTGGCCTGAAGATTTTTGGTCATTTTAATCTATGAAATATTCAAAAGTATTTTAACTAGAATTGACTAGAATAGGGTTTTTAAAGGTTCTGCTTTTTATTTGGGAAATGTTAGCTTTAAGTTGGCTACTATGGACTACGGTAATATAATATGTTTTAGTATTACTTTCAATGGTTTGTCTGCTACATTTCAAAATACAAGTATGTGATTGTGATTCAATAAATTATATTCCAAGGAGTTACTACATAAACTATCAGAAGTAAAGAAAAGTATTTGGTTTTATTTTATACATAAGATATCGATTATATAAATTAATAAAATCGATTTTCAGTTTCATCAGCTTCTACATAAATTATGATGTAAATATTATCATTGATGTATATTTAGTTAAATTATCTTCATTAAATGTGATGGGCAATACAATTATATTAATATTATATTGATGCAGCAACCAGACCGATGGAATACAAAATCTTCAAGTTTATTATTTATGCATAAAGAAGAGCATGACCAATCATGTTTTGTTGTTTTAGCGTATTGTCTTTTTACGATTGGTATAATTGAGTCATTTAAAAAAATAGATATAATAATAACTGTATAGTGCTATGCATTTATTAATAATCAATCGACATTCTATAAAAAAAATTCGATACAGAAACACAAAACCTTTATTTTTTGGTGGAGAAATATTTATGGTCTCTTTATTGTATACTTTCCCATTTACCTTCATTCTAATCTAATTCATCTCTATGTAAAAACTATTGGGCAGCTTTCGTCATTATTATTGGTGAAATAATTGTTAATAATTTGCTATAAATTTTGACCACTATTGAATGTGGGAACTATGAATTTCCCACAAATAATGACAAAATATCCAAATAACAATTACAATTAATATTGTGTACTTCAAATATAATATGTGATATGATAATGAATCTTTATTAAATATTGTGAGAAATTCCGACGCTAACAATAATAAAAAAATTATATCAGCAATAATATTAAGAAGCAGCAACAATAACAATATTATATATGTGACTTTAGAATACAATAATTACAATTCGGAATTGTTGAACTGACTATCTAGCTGTAAACACATCCAATACGATTCAAATTGCTTTACTTTGAACCACCTTCTACCATGCTCTGTTCCATCATAACTCACATCTCTCTCTCTCTTTCTCACCCTCTCTCCCTCTCTCCCTGCCTCTGCAGATGCAAAGGGCTCCATCAGGGAGATCATCCTGCCCAAAGGGCTGGACCTGGACCGGCCCAAGCGCACACGGACCTCCTTCACGGCGGAGCAGCTCTACCGGCTGGAGATGGAGTTCCAGCGGTGCCAGTACGTGGTGGGCCGCGAGCGTACCGAGCTGGCCCGCCAGCTCAACCTGTCTGAGACCCAGGTAGGGCCGCTGACCAACAAGATAACACACACCCAAACCAGTATGGCTCAGGGCCCCCTCATCAACCATCATCGAGCCACAAATTATGACATTTTTTGAACTTCATATTATACTATTAACATTTAGCATCATGGTTAATACTGTAGTGACAAAGGAACTAATAACAGAATATCCTAATTTAGCATAATTCTTAATACTTTAATGGCATAGAAAACCAATATTATGCTTCATTATTAATAGTGTTGCGGCCTAGGAACTAATATTATACTAGTATCATTAATTATATTGTCATGACCCAGAGGTATTTATTATTATTTATTTATTTTAAATAATTTCCCTCTGGGATTATTAAAGTATTTATCTATCTATCTATCTATCTATCTATTTGAAATCAAATAAGATGAGTTATATTGGACAGCCACAATCAACATTTAAATCACAGATTCTATAAATATAAATATTTTACATTGTGATTATTTTAAAAAATCATAACAAGTACCCCCTGGAACCTGTACCCCTGGTTGTGAATCACACACAGCCCACACAGAGAGAGAGAGAGAGAGAGGGAGAGGAGAGAGAGAGAGAGTGGGAGGGAGGGAGGGAGGGAGGGGGGGGGGGAGCTGACATCTCCTTCCTGCCAGCCAAACCCCTTGATGTAAAGTCACAACAATAGACTCAGGAAATCTTATAGATAGATAGAGAGATACTTTATTATTTCATAAACATAAATATAGAATATGTTATATAGAATATTTAATTGAAAATACTAATATATGTATAAATAAATTAAATCACATTTGTGTATGTGTATATATATGTATATATGTATACATGTTTGTGGGAGGAAGAGTTCGGCTTTCTAGTATTACAGATCTATTTAAATCTATTTGAATATATATATATATATTTACTTAAATACGAGCCCCAGGCAGTTTAAGAAGACTGAGCAAATTATCTCTGCTCATTAGCCTTATGATCCATAGACACTTTTACTCACCTCATAATAGTGCGAATTATGAAGGTATTATTATTGCTAATCATACTAATCATGTGTAGCGGCCACATCACTGTCACTAGAAGGTCACACGACACGACCTCCGAGGGTGAACAGTGTGTTCACTCTGTGAAACACACAAAAACACACAGAGTGAGACACACACTGAGACACACTCACTCACTCACACACGCACAAACACACACACACACACACAGACACAGACACACACTGCGTTAGCCTGTGAAACACACAAAAACACACAGTGACACACACACACACACACACACACACACACACACACACACACACACACACACACACACACACACACACACACACACACACACACACACACACACACACACACACACACACACACACACACACTGCGTTAGCCTGCGTGGTTGGGCTGCGGTATTGAGAAGACATTGTTTCAACATCTGGGTTCAATTGATTAATGGCCAATGGCCTCTCCAACATGAATCCATGTCAACAGGGATCAAATCCCTGGTCCTCCCGTGTGTCTTTTGTCATAAGAAAGCCCAGCTAGGTTTCCCTTAGGGAGGGCTGTGGCCCATGTTGAGCTGCCTGGTTCAGTCTGTCCTTATCCGATCAGCTGCTTGTGTAACAGCAAAACATAGACCTTTTCACATACAGGTTATGAACTATTTTGTGTGCTTTCAAAATCCATTACAAAGACCAATGAGCAAAACCCTTTTTTGGGCTCTGAAAATAAATCCAAAGAAATTTTATTCTGAAGGATATTTGTTCAGCTGTTAATGGTGTGTGGAAGCGAATATGTGTTAAATACATCTTCTTCCAAATCTTGCTGAATGCTGCATTTGCTTGATTGAAGCATCGTTTTTATAACATGAACACCTTAATGGCTGCCAGTATTTTCCTTTCACAACACACCTTAGAAACAATTAAATTAATTCACAATAGCGGTGATTTCGATTTTTATGAAAAGCACAGAAAACCCCTGAGCCTGTCTTTTGCCACCCTTTAGACGAGACAATGGTGTTTGGATTTTCCTGCAATGTGTGACTGCCATTGGGACTGAAGTGGTTCTTAAGGACACATTGGTGAAATTAACATCATTGTTTCCGGGGCCCTCACGCTGGCTTACATTAAGAGATGACTTCCATTTGCTCAAGTATGTAAACCTCGTAATCTGTGTCTCCGCAACTGGCCCCTACTCCCCCCCCCCCCCCCCACAACCATCAGTCGACCTCTAAATGGAGAGGGGGGGTGGGGGTGAATTCTTCCTTTGCAGGAAGAATTCACCCCATGATTCACCCCGTTGCCTCCCAGCAATGTTGGGCTGGCCAGAGAAGACAGGTGGAAAGAAACGCTTGAATCAACTGTTTGTTGTTGGAGAATTAAGCATGCGGTTGTAAGACAAGATTTAAATCTAAATGTATATGATTGGATAAAGGTTCCGGTGCGGGGCGGTGGGATGATTGGTGATTGGTGATGCACTGTAATTATGGGCCTGATTCAGCCAATCAGATTTGATTGCAGGAGATCTTTCTTTTTTTTTTGCGCCACCTCTTTCACGCGGCTGTGGGACTTGTATAAATAAGCAGGGCTCGTTTATGGAATTTCTGAAATGACAACGATGGGTGACGTTTAAAGAAACACAAATGAGTTTATCGACCAAGCAGCTTTGGATGTCGACTGGTGACTAATCGTTGTTGTAAGATCAATGAGAAATGGTCTCTACTCTACTGTTTTAAATATTGGTTTACTGTGTGTGTTTGCGCGGTGTGTGTCTGTGGTGTGTGTGTGGGTTGGTTGTTGTACGAAAAGCTGTGAGAAGTAGTTTCACAGAGGAGCTCTAACCTTTTGTTCAATCAAGGCTTGTTATCATTACCTGTGTATGTGTGTGGGTGTATGTGTTTTTTGTGTGTGTGTGTGTGTGTGTGTGTGTTTGTTTTTGTGCCTGCATGCGGTTCCTCTTGCTCACAATAAATATCCGGAACAGGGTTGCATAATCCATTTGGAAGTGAACCTAACAGTTTCTGTCCAAGCATCTAAGAGCTTTGAAGATGTCCTCAAATAAAATCATGATAATAATTGAACCAAAATACCTTGATATCGCTAATCTCGTAATGACTTATTTACTTATTTTTACGTAATTTCGTTGTCCCTGCACAAAAGATATGTGGGCGTTGATAATAGTTATCAATTCATTCATACAAGTACAAAAGTTCATGCATAAAAGATGGCAAAATAGTTGCTACTAATATCAAAATACAAGGAAAATCGAAATTGAAGCACAATAGATCAATCAATACATTTTAAATGATAATGTTGCGTGCGCCTCTCTGGTCTAAGTCGTGTGCCTTCCTCATGTTTCTCCTCAAGGTGAAGGTATGGTTCCAGAACCGGCGCACCAAGCAGAAGAAGGACCAGGGCAAGGACTCAGAGCTGCGGTCGGTGGTGTCGGAGACGGCCGCCACCTGCAGCGTGCTGCGGCTGCTGGAGCACGGCCGGCTGCTCACCCCCCCGGGGCTCCCGGGCCTGATGCCCCACTGCGGAGGCCCCGGCGGCGGCGGCGGCGGAGGTTCCCTGGGGGCGGCGCTCAGGGGCCCCTCCCTCAGCGGCAACGGGGGCCTCCTGGGCGGGGGTGGAGGAGGCCTGGGAGGAGGCGGGGGAGCGCGCGGGCCGCCGGCGGGAGCCCCCCGTTGCCCGTGGTCAGCAGCTCGGGTACGGTGGGGGGGGCGGCGGTGGGGGGGGCGCGTCCAACACGGGCTTTTCAGCTTCCCCATGCCCTCGCTGCTGGGAGGCGTGGCCGGACGCATCGCCGGCAGCCCGCTCGCCATGGCCGGCTCGCTGGCGGGAAACCTGCAGGAACTGTCGGCGCGCTACCTGAGCCTACGATCGGCGTTCGAGCCGTACTCGCGGACCATGGCAAGGAGGCCTGGACAAGCAGCTCCTGGAATGATCCGTGCAGCTGGACATGGACCTCAGTGTTTGGGTTGTTATGGGTGGAGTTTTGTGGGTTTTGTTTGTATGTTTGTTTGGTTCCATCCCTCCCCTCCTCCCCTGCCGAAGGTTCTCTGGTGTTTGGATTTGCGATTGCTGTAGTTCTTTTGATTGCTATTCTCTCCTTTGACCTGTGGTTGTCTATAGCGTCATTGGTGTAATCCACCTGCACATCTGGCAGGCACGTCCATGAAGGAGAAAAACCATCCAAGGCCCCATCCAGATCTGACACACGAAAAAGGTTTTGCACACATATCTTTACCCGGCAAAAGGACATTTTGTACAAATGGTTAGAAAGACGGTGAGGTAAAGGACCTCAGACCCAGCTCCTCTCTTAGTTTTCCCCGCTGTGATAGAAAAACCAAAAGTACAATTGTAAGGAGGCAGACGAGGGTCTCGATCACCACACAGAGCTTCGAAGTGCAGCTTAGGACTGAAGTGGAGGGTGAAGCGGAACGATTTTCTGTTTTCTGTATTACAACTCGCTTGTGTTTGGTAGCGTTGGGTTACCAGCGCTTCACACACGAAAGTCTGAAAGAAAGCTGCGATCTCGGCCCTGGCGGACAGCCCGTGTTCCTCCACCACGGCCACCCCTCTGTAGTTCACAGAGAGGGAAGGCTGCGAGGCCACGGGAGCCCCAAGACTTAACAAGCTGTGAATGCATTTCCTCTAGGAGCAGAAGATGTCCCTCTGGTCCTCCGCAGTGGACCAGGAGCTCGACTGCAGAACACGAACCGCAACAAACACAATTTATGTCATGCAGAAACTAATGGTATGTGATTGTTCAGTTGTTTGTTGTTTTCTAAATGCTTGAGTGATAATTTCCCCAGAGATTTTTTTTTTTTCTCCTTGGCAGTCTTGAATTTTGTGACACTCATTGTCTTTAAAGATGCAGTATTTGACACTGTTTTTGTCGTGGATTTTGATACCAGAGTGAGTTGACATTGTTTGTCGTACAGTTTTTACTCCCTCGCGGGTTTTGAACGCTACAGAGGTTTGGATTCAAAGAGCATCAGGATGAAGATAAGAAGCTTTAATACCTGATTGCATAATTAGGACAACGTCTTAACCCTTCTAACCAGCGAGAGAGATTTAAAGACAGACGCATGAAGAGACTCTAATGGAATTATTGTCGTATAAAACATACTAAAAATAGAAATGTACCTTAAATTTGTTATTTTAATTGTAAATTATATTCAGTTATGTAATTAAATAGATTATTAGTATATCTGAGTAATAACGAAGGAATGTATGAATGTATTGAAAAGAGTGGACGAGCCAATCCAAGCTCTTGGTGCTGTGGTTGTGACATACGTTGAATTTAGTGGAAAGTGCGGTACAATGTGCATATATATGATGTCTATGCAACAGACAAAGCCATGAACGTGTCTGTGTTTTTTCATTTTATTACTTACATGTCTCTATATTGATCATTTTATGATAAAATCATTTACACCTACTGCACACAAAATGGCCTTAAAGTGTTTCTATGAATACAACACTTTCTGCGGAATTACCATATTTAGTTTCCAGGTTATTATCCCCCCGATAGAGGCGTGCAAACGGTCACATAGTGGATTGGCAATTCGTATCCTTCATCCAAGTAGAAATCGATTCAAAAAGGTGTACGTTGGTGAATGTGGATTTGAGAGATACTGGAGACATATTAGCTTGCATTTTAATGCATTTTCCAACGTGATTTTAAAGCATTAAAATAATCAAATGGGTATTTGTAGTTTCTGTCTTATAAATGGCAGGGGGGGTGGAATTGACGATCTGATAAAAATTAATGATTTTGATATAAAAGACACAAATGAAAAGAAACTCACTCAAGGTTTAAAGTTCAATGGAATACAAGATAGGTATAAATAATGGGTACATCAATCAGCTTCTTATGGATGAAACGAGAAAGAAAGGAAAACAACTTTAATTGGCAACACAGCTCCTCCTGCACCATCGATGGCCTGAGAGTGATGGCCAACGGTATCGACAGAATGGATGTAAAGTGTGAATAAGCGTTAGCTCAAATATCACATAAAGGCAGGGTGAATAGCTGGTGGATGGCTCAGAAATGAATGGGCATGGAAACATTTAATTTGGTCTTTACAGCGCTCCCAGGGTTGCGTATTAATGACTAATGATGCACTAAATTCGTAACGACAATAATAATGCTTATAGGCCTATAGAGGCTATAATGCCTGTGCATTATTACCAATATTATTTATTCGGGTAGGTGTATATAGCTCTTGATCTAGCTGTGTCTACTGCTATTATTATATTTTTTTACTATTATCCTCGGGTTACTATGGTAATCAGTGCGTACTTTTTAATTTGACCTTCATGCAGACTTGTAACTAGACCAAAGATTCAGTCTGTCCATGTTAAGTAGGCCTAGCCTATGCACCCGAGCAGTCGTTCGCACTTCAGCACCTTGATCTTGGTATAAAGAGACTCCATCTGAAGCAGTGGATCTCCCTGGAAAAAAAACAAATGGTGGACCACTCTTAAAGAAGATCAAGAGCGTTTTTTTCTGTTTGCATAGGTTATGCCATTGTAAGACGGTGTAGTCGAGTAGGTTGCGTGCATATCCTGCCACAGTTTCAGACCACACGACCAATCTGGCATCGAAGCCAAGGATTCAGGAAGTAGGTGAAAGGACGCGTTCCGATCCCTGCGCCATCCCGGTGGGTTTGGTATATTCCGGAGCCAGAGTCGGTCTATGTGGTGACAGTCATACATAATCAATTCAGCTGGAAACACAACGCACTGTAGTCTTTGTCTGAACATAATTCTCATTATAAATCAAAGTAACCACCATGTGGCAAAACACCAAAAGCATTTAACAAGTAAGTGACAAAAAGATCAGATGAGGAACTTGCTCAGAAACAAACTGACTTACAACCTTATCCTCCCCAATCCTCTCATACATCCTCTCTCCTTTCATTTTCCCTTCCTCCTCTCCTTTCCTTTTATTTCCTCTGCTTTCCTCTAGTCCACTCTATTTTCCTCTTCCCTCCTCCCTTATTTACTTTCAACTACCTACTGTCCTCACTTCATCTCCTTTCCTCTATTCCCCTCTTATCTCCTCTCCTTTCCTTCCTCTCCTCTCTTCCTCTCATCCTCATGGCCCACGGCACTAGATGTGGTTCAAATTGTTGTGTGTTTAGGTTTGATGTCTTTTTGTTAATAGAGTGAGGTGATAGGGATATAGTGAATGTTGGCCTTTAGGAAGTAGTCGACCTGTGTATTCAGCTTTAGGTGTCATTCGCATTAAGAAGGAACCCTAGTCTTGGTCCCGCAGTCCGTAGTGTCTGATTAAACACACAGGTAGTAGTCCAGTAGGATCCGGAGTCCAGCCTTGGCTAATATCAGAATGAACCCAGCTCTTCAGCCATTGCAATTGCTATTGCTTAACGAAAACCTGTGAGATCATTTTTTATTGAGATACTCAATAATGGAATACTTAATAAAAAATACTTAATTAAAGGAGAAGTTGCGTCCTTGTCCTCAAATCTTATTCAGATGAATATTCAATAGTGAATACTTCCGAAAAATATTTTAGAACTGAAAAAATAAACCTGCTGTAATGTGTGATGAGGATAGTTCACCAGCTAGGGATGGGAAACTGGTACTTTCTTGATAATCATATGTCAAAGAGACCCTTGATGGAAAACAGGTGATATATTTATGAAACAGGCCGCTCCTCCAAAAAGCACTGGCCCTTCAGGTGCATACATTGCCGTTGTTTGCGGCGTCCTTTCAACATTTATTTACATTTGCCACAGTAATGCCGTGGGACAATGTATGTGTATGTATGTATATATTTATGTATGTCTGTCTGTATTTATGTGTGTGTGTGTGTGTGTGTGTGTGTGTGTGTGTGTATGTGGTGTGTGTGTGTGTGGTGTGTGTGGGTGTGTGGTGTGTGTGTGTGTGTGTGTGTGTGTGTGTGTTGTGTGTGTCTGTGTGTGTGTGTGTGTGTGGGTGTGTGTGTGTGTGTGTGTATGTGTGTGCGTATGTGTGTGCGTATGTATGTATGTATGTATGTATGTATGTATGTATGTATGT
Source organism: Gadus chalcogrammus (assembly GCF_026213295.1). Taxonomy (NCBI): domain Eukaryota; kingdom Metazoa; phylum Chordata; class Actinopteri; order Gadiformes; family Gadidae; genus Gadus; species Gadus chalcogrammus. Next base: position 13,720,998 of record NC_079426.1, on the reverse strand, counting down.
ATGATATGTATGTATGTATGTCTGTATGTATGTAGTATGTATGTATGTATGTATGTATGGTATGTATCTATCATAAATGCCACACATAATTGCTGTATGTTCTATCATCAGATCCGTCTGTATGTACCCATCTGTTTATATGAGAAACTGGGATGTGTGTAGGATGGAAAAAAGTGTATTTCCATTTTCATCCTTGTAACTTATGCTTTTTGACATCTTGCACTGGATCAGAGTGGATCAGAGTGGAAGAAAATAGACGCCAGTGTTTTTAATGAGGAAAATGTATCGGCAATCCACACTACACTGTCAATCAACAATGCACTCTGGCAATTAGTGTGCTTAGCACCCATGAGTGTGCATTTGTGTGTGTATAATGTTTGTGTGTGTGTGTGTGTGTGTGTGTGGTGTGTGTGTGTGTGGTGTGTGGTGTGTGTGTGTGTGTGTGTGTGTGTGTGTGTGGTGTGTTTGTTGTGTAGTGGTGTTTGTTTATTTGTGTGAGTGTGTGTGTCATTGAGTTGTCATCGATATATACATCTTGAATTTAGATCAGAATATATATTTTTTCCATTATAGTGACAATACAGTTTATATGACAATTGGCCAATACCTATTTTTTTCATTATTTATTTTATATTTTCCAGGGTGCAGCTTTTTGAAGTGCAAAAACTCTTAACATATGAGACACGAAAAAGACTACAGGTGTATTAAATATGCAGTAGAAGAAAATAACTTGAAATCTGCACATGCGCGTTTTGATCTGCGTCTCTCTGCTACTTCCGGTCCCCCAATGTCATATGACTAGCGCACCTCAGCCGTCGTCTCGACAACACCGATATTATTAATTACGATACGCGTGCTTCTTGTCTGCTGCTTCGCTTTACCTTACACACTCTCCGCTATGGCCAACGTTGGCGGCGAACCGGGGGATGGATTTCCACAGCACGGCCTGCGGCTGCCAGGGAGCACACCCCAGGCTGTGACCAGAAAACTACATCCTCACAGCCCAGGCTGACGTATGTTAACGTTACTGCCTAGCTCCCAGGGCTAAGAAGCTAATCTCCGACTAGCCGTGCTGACGTTTGCAGAATTAGGACTTTTGTGTCATTATTAAATACATCGACGATCCAGGGTGGCTGTGTAGAGCCTCAGTGTAAAATCAATACATCATTGTTCTAAGGTTTTAATCCTGCATTCTTGTTTTATGATTTTGCAACATGGCGAGTCATTCATCTGAGTATGCTAGCAGCTGCCAGTCGGACTTGGATCGGCTTTAGCTCAACGCAATCTGCAGACACGCTTGCCAGTGTGTTTTGATATTAAGCTTTGCACATTGCTGCTACGTTTCATTCAGTATTAAGAACGCGCTGATATCGTAATTCGTGATGATGATGATGATGATGATGAAGGTGGTATGACTCGGACTTAAATGATGTCGTCTTATCTATTGCACATCACCAGGATTAAGTGACACATCCACAACCGTTTATTATTTGACCATGGTTCTGATCGCATAAGCTGCTCTGTCTGTCTGTATGATTGACCGAAAAAGCATTATTGCAGTATTTTTTTAAAACGCTATAGGGGGTGTGGTGGGGCTGCGCTAATCATGTGACCACATCACGTGAGAGGCACAAGACCTGTCTAGTTGTGACACAGAAAAAAAAAGCTATTCAGGCTCTTCTAACATGGTTAGTTTTTAACACTAATTTAACTTTCAAGATTACAATAATTTTCTCAACTACTGTATTGGACCAATTTTTGGTAATTTTAATATAAGTTGCCTACTATATTGATACCATTTTTAAGCAGCGTTCAGCCAGAGTAATTTAAAGCTTAAGTAGCACTACATAATTGCATGTAAATGATAGTTTGAATATTAACGCTAAAATGGATATTTAATTTGCAAATTATGTCATCTGAATTACATTTATCTTATACATTTGTTTGTATTTCTTCCCTGTCCTGTAAATAACAGGCCTATTGCTTAGCATTAAACCAGACACCTTTCAAGCAATTTCACTATGCAGTCAAATGTGTGAAAAATCTCCATAGTTAGCCTATCTAACTTATATTAAACATGTTTAATATCCTCCATCTGGCACTACTTCTGTAGCTGATAGCCGATGTCATTTAAAGTAAACTGGCCTTATTCACAAAATCTCGGGTACAACTGATGAAAAACCCATCATGTGACCTGATGTTCTTGGCTTTGGTGGTGACTGGGTCTTGTGTCATCTAAACCACCCCAAGCTAGCGTTGCTGAACCGTCGTTATTTAAACCGCCATCTACAGTGTTGATCGTGCAGAATATTTGATGTACGCTGCCCATTAGATGAAAGGTTAGCATTAATAATTTGAAATAACCTCCAACCTTTCTGATGCTCACCCACACTAGCACGACTTTTAAAAGTTTCAACCGTGGCGACTTTTTTCATTTCTCTTTTCTTGGTGTTTTCGTCTTAACCTTGCCTCTCGTGACTTTATTGCTTCCATTACATCCATTTTCTAAATGTTCCCTCCGTGCGCGTATTTTCTATATATACACAGATTATCTTTCATACTCGTCGGTTGGCACTTTGCCCATGTATCCGCAACGTCTGGTTGATATTTGGCTGCTTCCTTGTTCAACCCCTCTGCGAGCATTAGACTAAAAGGCCTTTTAGCAAAGTGTAGGCTCCAAAATGACTTAATGCGTGATGCTGCCATCTCGGAGCTAAGCCTGTGAAGATGGTGTATGCAGAAATCCCCACCCCACCCAGCAGCCCCCCCAGCCCCCCCAACACCCACCTCTACTACTACCGCCATCAGCAGCGCAGCTCCTCCTCCGGCCTAAAATGCCTTCAACAAAACATTTTTGGTGTTCTAATTTCGTTATGGCAGAATGCCGGTCATTTCCTTTAAACAGCCATCGTGCCGGTGCCACTACATCCAGATGATGAAGGCCAGTCATTTGAAGATGCTGTCGGTGTGTGTTCAATGGACATTTGGTTTATGTATGTTTTATTTTGCGCCACCCTTTCTTTTGGTTCATTGTTTTGCACGGTTTTAGACTAATTTGGCCTTGGCTGGCTTCATTTTTTTCCGGATTTTTTCTATGAATGGTGGACAATGTAATATTATTGCTTAAAAAATATTAGCTAGTGATGAAATAAAGAATGTGGATTATTGTGATGTTCCGTTTTGTAGTCTAAATTAATGACTGTATGGCATTTAAATGGCCATGCCTAGCCTTAATGTGAGGCTATACCAACTTGCTTATACATTAAAAACAAATAACCTTGTCATGTATCATTTACATTTTTGGTGAACATACTGGCTCTTCACGCTAACATTATTTAATGACGGGAAAATGAATAAACATCTGAATAATAAGTGGCAGGAGGTAAACCAATGTGTCGATTGACGTGGTTAATTATTAAATAGCATTTTTATGCATTAAGAACTACTGAACACATCCCACTTATTAATGTTAATATGGATAGTATAAATTGTTGGCTTTATTCAGTCATCGCCCTTTAAGAGACATAATTGTTAGTTCAATATGTTCTGCTGGACTGGAAGAGGAGTTCTATAAGAAGAAGTAGATGTGTCAGTAGCCTCTTTGGAGGTTTAGAGGATTAGAAAATAAACAAATAAAAGCCTATCGGCATAAGTCATTTCACATTAAGAGCCCTTTGTCTCTAGGATGTCAGATGCTACAAAGGCTATTAGCCTAGGAAATGGGCTTCTATGTTTTAGTGTTACATCTCTGTCATTTGGAGATGTGAAAAGACACGGAGCAAGGCGGCGTGCCTCTGCGTGAAGAATTAATAGCAGTAATGATGTAGTCACAATAAACCCAATGTCTAGTCTGTCACCGGCAAAGTCTTTCTATCAAATGGTTTCTGAACACTTCTATAATCTACATTCTAAGAGTGCTAAGCAGCTAGCTTGTCAGCGGTGGAAACCCGGCCCATGTGGGCGGTTGTCATTCTCCTCGTGAAAGAAGATGAAAGCAGAGCAGAAGAGTGTGACACTAATGTTGTTTTTGAGTAAGGGGAAACCAATCCAAGCGAGTGCCATACATTTATCTATACCATTCATCGTAAGTCTATTCCCTCTAGCGTTATTACAGAGTGTTCTAGGGGGAAACACTTTGTATTTTAGCGGCCATATTGATGATTACCACTCTTCTCATCTTCCCCCTAACATAGTTCACGCTTGTCCGACTAGAAATGTCCTGTCTTTCCAAGTGCAGTTTTGTAATTTGGAACATGGAAAGAACAGTTGATTCTCTTTTTTGAGTATTGGTATTCTAGAAACATTTGGGGGCTCCTTAGTAATGTGAAAGCACTGTTTTGTAGAATAAAATGCAACATTTATGAAAATTGGCCCTGGCCCTCAAACGTCCAACACACTCTAACCACATAATCCTTTTCAACAAAGCGTTATCCTCATCACAGGTGAAGTTGGTGCTTAAACGATAGAATTGTTTATAAAGAAAGATTTTTCTATTAGTAAGAAAGATATTGACAGCTTGGCTGGTTCAAAACACAGGATTAATTTATAACCCATTGGTGGAAATTTTAGCACTAATGATATTCGACCCCTCTCTCACCTCGGCTTTCGGTACCAAAAGTTTTTCTGAATATCTGTAAGCTTTGATTGTCCCTTTGGATAAATTGCTGCATGCACATTTGTAGATTATCCACGGATGGCCCTTTTGCTGCTGATTTTTCTGTGGGTGCATCAACATAAACGCGTATTCAACACAATGTTTTGAACTAAGGTCAGATGAGTTGCTTTTATGAATTCTTAGAATAAGTCATTTCACTATGTTCGTAAAACTGATACTTATTGTGTTAGCATTTTCTAGGCACAGATCTGCTAAAATATTTGCTTCTATTTCAAGACCGCCATGTGGGCTTCACAAATCTGAATCAGGGCTAGCCCTTTAACAAAAAGGGGCTATATACTGGCTAATGCATCACTGATCGTTTCAAGTTTTCATTTATTTTTTTTCCATTGTATCCTATGACCTGTTGAAGTATGATTTATTTGTTATGCTGTGTATGAATCCTAATCATTGCCATCTGGCCTGCACTACGCAGGGCTTTTGGTTAACATTGGTAACATTTCAGAGGTAGTTGATGGGGCAAGGTTTCTCTCCACTGAGAAGAGGTGCTAGTTCCCTTGCAATGTCCTCCGTACCTTGTTTATCCCCCTACTATCTAACCATTTACATAGTTGATCGTGCCTGGTTAAGCCCGCGTCACTAAAGCCCAAAGCCTACAAAGTGCAAATTCCACCTCGAATTGTAGTGCGGACACAAAACTAGATTCATGTAGTTCTAACACAGCAAAGCGTATATTAATGTAGCATGTTATGTTTTACATTTGAAATAGAACACACTCTCAAGTAGGGCATTCATTTTCCTTTATTATTATTTTTGCCTGTCCCGACAAAGGTTTGGTCTTAAGAAGAACTCGTCCCTAGCAGCCTGATTGGACTTGAGCCTTGAGAGTACTAATATACGTTTTTATCCATTTTCCCTCCCTTTTGTGGACCTTTGGTATCATGGAAAATGGCCAATTATTTTCCCTAACAATGGAAGCGCTTGAAAAATAGTTTTGGATTGTTTGGTTTAAACTCCTAATAGAGTAGTTGCTGTCCTTGTACCAAAAGGCATGATTTGAATTCATTTAGCCTTGGTGATCCCTATTCCCCCCCCCCCCCCCCCCCCCCCGCTTTTTCTGCAACCTTAGTTCAGTGTCTATCCTGTTGAAGGTTGCCTAACTTTGTTGAGTATGTGTCCCTCACATAATTGCTATCATTTTCTCATCTGTGCGGTAAGATGCCTTCGTTGGTTTCCAGCATGAGCTGTTTTGGCGTTGGTTTTTGAAGTGCCTCCATTCTGCGTAGCTTTTAAAAGCATTCCAGCTCTGACTGTAAGATGCTGCAAGAAACAACGGGGAGAATTATTATCTTCCGGAGAAAGTAAGAGGCATTGTATTTAAAGCGCTGTCTAGTGGTTTTCGTGGGCTTTTCGTAAGGATATTTGAAATCGAACAACTGTCAGTATCATAGCCTGAACCTTGCACTCAGTTCTATATTTTCTACTTTCTTTCAGATATACTACATATTTTTTTCTTTACCCTTTCTTTTCCCTTTTTGCTGATGTTATGTTCTCAAGCTTATCAAAATATTAGCCACAGGTCAAAACCTGTGCATGGCTCCAAGGACATTATACAAAAATACAATTATACCAAGATTATCCTTTTTAGGTTCCTTGAGTTGATGGTGTGTCTTGGATGACGTCTCTATTCAGACGTGGTCAACCCCAGTGTTGGGGTGTAGGCTTCAGTGGTCAGAAATGTGCCAAGTAAGGTGTTGAAAGTTTAAAAAAATGTATCCACCTCAAGTAACCCTAAACCAACTAATACCGAGGGTGGGGGTGGGGGAACTACAGGAATTGTCAGTTGCAAGTCAGGAGTTTTTGGGGAAGTTCTTCCCACTAGTAATTCTGTCTTAGTTTCTATGCATTATACGCATCACTAAGTTGGATCGGTTTTTGTTGTACTAATTTTTAGGGACTTTTTTTTCCAGTTATCTTTCCCAGCCGTCTGAATGTTTTTGCGGAATTTGCATTTTCGAGACAGTCCCGTATGCATGCTTGTTTTAAACCAACGTGAGCGATGGCGCACCTGCACATTCACAGTCATGCCCCCTCTTGCCTTTGTAATGCTCACACACTGGCAGAGCCCACTTACCCCCACCAACCCTTTACCCACCCATCCCCCAGCCCACACATCCCCACGGTTGGCCCGCCTCTTTCATGCTGTGATTGAATTTGTGTGGAATCACTGTGTGCCCTCTTTTTCTCTGGCACTTGAATGGCCCCTTTCGTATTTCACACCGCCGTGTCTTCGGGCGTGCTGAGGGTCAGGCTACCAAACAGCTTCTAGTGGCGGATTAGACCAATTAACGTCTCTGGGTACACCAAAGGGCCGTTGGCAGCTGAGCGGGCCTACCGCACGGTGAACCGCAGGGCCGTGGCATGCCTGGCCCACGGAACGCCCCGCCTACTTGGGCTCAAGGAGCCCGCGCGGGGCGGAGAAAGTTTTTTTTAAGCCTAATGGGAGAAATGTCTGCCTCTTCACACCTGTAAAAGAAAGAGAACCAAGTTGGTTCTCTTTGTGAATAAGGGATAACCCCCCCCCCCCCCTCCCCCTTTTCACCCCTTCATCCCCCATTTTCTTTTTGATTATTTTTTTTTCTTCCTATGCGTGGTGACTAGAGAAAAGTAACTGTGCATTTCCCTTTTAAGCGGCAGTTAGTCTTGCGTTGGTTAATGGGTAGACCATGGTTGAACTCACTGGTTTAGAAGCTTAATGTTATTTTATGATGTGTAGGATAAGATGGGAAGTTAGTGGGGAAATCTGGATTGCATGTGCACAGTAAATGTGTGTATGTTTTTATGTTTAGCTGGTAAGTAATAAAACATCTGCCATAGCTCTAGCGCATGGAACTTAGAAAGGAAACATCCTTGATGTAGCCTGTCCACCAGCGTGCTAGTGCTCCTCTAGTCACGTTTTTGCACTTTTTTTCAACTACTGCCACCAGTGTATTTCCAGACTCCTACAGTTAGAGTGCTGTGGTTTATGGATTTCTAAGTGGTTTCAGCGTAATAAGGAGGGCTGCAATTTTCGACATCATCACCATTATTATTAGTGTGCAGTAAATAGTCATATGTATGTCTTTTAAGATGCATGTGCAATTATTTGGGTAAGTGTAGCTATAAGTCCATTTATGCATGTTGTATGGTAACCATTTGGCAGTGTAGGGGGAAATAAGGCATTTGAAAGAGTCAACAAATTGTCTGAATCTTTATATATTTCTAAGTGCGTTTAAATCAGGGGTGTATACATTTGTTTTTGATAATGGCTGTCATTTGATGTGATAACACATGTCCATCATAGTGTAGGTCATCTATCGCGGGTCCACGCTTGATGCATATAATCCATTTAGTAATGTTCCAACATTGGAAAATGATCGTTGTGGACTCTTATTTTCACACCTTAACTTCAAACTTGGGCCTCTGGATTCTTATGTCATGGTCAGGTGTTTATTTCACGTACCGCCTAAATAACCTTCACAAATCTGCTCCTCGTTTTTAGCTCCTATCCCTTTCTTTTTTTTTTAAACGAAAAAACCGTACGAAACGAGATTGTAGAAATCAAATATTACATCTATGCTTTAAAAAAGATGGTTCAAATAATATTAATATTTCACATTGTTCTGGGTAGTGTCATGTACACTTCCCTGAACACAGTATTATAGGCCAAAAGGCGTTCTAATAATTTATTCATTGTTTTAGTGAAGGCAAGGATAGATGTTGAGCTCATTCAAGAGGTGTTTGGATTGTTGTGGTTGTATGACTCATTAGCCTAGTCTTGCTGACTGAACAGTACAACCTTGAAATCCCCTCCAGCTGCAGGACACTAGTCGTAGCGGGGGGGGGGGGGGGGGGGGGGGAAACCAGATAGGTGTTATCCTGTTACTACGCCTGTTTTCGGATTCACAACAATGAACCTCCCACTACCCTACTTTAAATGGCATTCCCCCCTCTTTATTTTGCTAATAAGGGGTGCTGAAATGCAGGTGTGTGTTTGTCTGTCTCATTAAAGACTTGGGGAAGGCCCCCCCACCAAGGACTCGCCGGGCTCCCGCCCCTTTTGATATCGGCCACCACAGGACTGACGGGTCACACAACAATATAAAGACCCCACAAGAACATGATGGACGGAAGACGACGGTGGTTACTATGCCAACCAAGAGCGCTCAGGACAGGACAGGACCGATGCATGGTCGATCGCCTCCAGTACCAAACTGTTTGTTTTTGTTATTAAAATTGCAAATAGCAGTGTGCAAAAGCATTTTCAACCTTCTAGGCTATGGTCAGTAAAATGTAACCATTGGTAAATGTTAATTTGTTGCTCATATTTAAAAAATAAAGTAAATCTGAACTGAGTGAATAATTATCTTGTCACCATAAGCATTGTGACTATTTCGTAATAGGATTATTTTTGTCCAAGTCAATCTACTCATGGTAGTTGTATCACAGGCGTAGTGCATGTGAAAGTCTTAAAAAGTCTCACAGTGATAATGTTAAGACCTAGGCTTCTTACTTGAGAATTATGTGGTGCTCAGTCAGTATTAACGCTGCTGAAATTCAGCAGACTTCGATACGATACCTGCCCGCAAATACCTCGATACTCGATACTGAACTCGTACCACGTGGAAATCTAGAATATCTGGAAAAGAGAATAATAGAATAATGGTCCAGCTCGGTCTCACTATGGTTTCAGCATACTTTCAGCAGCTTGGTCCTTTCCTGCTTCCTGAGCAAATTACGTTAATGCATTTATACACAGATCAGAGAATTGTATTCCGTTTGAGGCGTATTAATGCATATGATACGCCTCAATCGGAATACAATTCTCTGATCGGAATAGAAGAGGTGGTGTATTCAGCTATAATCGACATGCATACACTTATTCCTATTGGTTTGGGGTGGGTGCGGCTACTTTTTGGTTGGTGAGATGGCATCAGCAGCTGCAGTAGTTCGCAATTAGTCCGTCTGTACTTTTGTGCACACCGAACTAGACCGCTGTCAAGGAAAGTGGATTTTTTGCTTGATTCAAGTCTTTCTTAACACTCCGCAAGTAGTCCGGTAACTTATCAACACCACCGTGTCCGGTTGATAAGCGACGTCAACGTCTTTGGCAGACTATTTCTCTGTTGATCAACACTACGAATGATAATTGTAAAAAGACACACCGTCTGAAGATATTGTTTCGTTTTGGCAAGGAGCCGTGTAATAAGCGGGATAATGTATAGAACGTCGCCGGTCATTATCGAAAATAATACCCTTCAGGGCGATGCAAGACACCTCCGCTTCCCGTCAGGGTCCGGTTCGCCCTGTCGGCGTTCTGTACAACATTATCCCTTACATATATCATATAAGTCCAGACCAACATAACGGTTGTGTGTGAGAAACATACCGACGTACGCTTACCACTTTTGTAAATGCCATATATAATACATTCGGATTGCATGATAGGAATAGATCTGTTTTGATTAGAAATCTAATCGGATCAGAAGTGTCAAAAGCCGCGTTTACATGGACACTTCTTATCCGTTATATACACTCCATATTTAATTTCTCCCGTCTTTTTCTCCACAAGCCGAGGACTGTCGGCAAGCGCTTCCGAACCTGTCGCCATCTCGTTGCGTCTCACTCTTACTCGCTCGGTGAACTGCCTGCTGCTGCTGTGTGCGAGCTGAGGAGCATGTCCATGGGCACGCCCACTGACTAGCCCCTGCGTGCAAGGAGTATGACAGAGTTGATCCTGCTTAAGTCCTTCCGTTCAAAGTATTTTTTTCTTTCATATTTTTCTATTTTTTTTTAAATAAAATCATTCTTTCTTTTTTATAAAAGTATCGATACTAAGAAATTAGCGTATCGTATCGTTTTTTTGCGTGAGGGTATCGTGATACCTTGTTAAAGTTCACAACCCTGTGCAAGTTCACAGGGTTCACGCTAGACTTTTTCTTGGGCGGACAAATGTCCGACACTATTCCGCAATATCGGACATTTGTAATATCTTCCGGGACGTTATTCACTAATAATTTAATAATCACCAAAAGTCCACATTTAAACGACAAACGATACAAACTAAGTTGCTTCAATAAATGCCATTTATTAAATTAGCCTAGGTAAAAAACAGCCATTCTCGGCAAAAATGGTAAACGGGTAAAAAATTATTAATTCGATAATTGCAATTCTTGCAGGCTACTTTCGGCGCAACTTCATGGCATGGAAGTGCTCCGCTGCTCGCGAAAAGTTGAAGTCTTTCAACCCCGGCCCAAGGCTCGATATGCGCATCAGCCTCGTCACCTTTTCCTCAGCTAGGCGTTTCTGATGGATGTTTTAATCCTGTTTTGGAGAGAAAAACCTTGTTCCGCAGGAACACTGGACACGGGGATTGTACTGGCGATTTTGGCCAGCTTTGCCAAGTCGGGAAAGATTTGTGCGTTCACACCAAACGCGACGGGGCGACAAGATCCCATACAAAGTGAACGTAGAGACGCGTATCGGGCACATTTTTCGCGAGAGAAGACCGGCGACAAGTTTTGATTTGTCGCGCCACACTTTCGCCGTGCACAGGCGAGCGCGTTCAAGAGGATTTGTGCCGTGACAAATTTGCTCGAGCTGAAATATTTCAACTTTGACGCGAATTTCGCGTGATGACAGCCAATCAGCGTTCAATAGCGTGGGCACTGAGTGACATTTGTATGCATGTGCGGGTGCACTGCGCGCGTTCATGAATACACGTTCGTGTTTGCCTCCCTGGTGAGCTCGGCCAGGAACCGCTACTGGTTTTCATATGCTATTGATTAATTCATACATATTATGCGAACTTGCGGTATAATAAAATATAAACAGCCCACATGCGACATGTGGGCTGTTTACATTTTATTATACCGGCCATGCGTGCGTGCAATCGGCCAATGTCCGGCTATAGCCGGCTAACGTGAACGCTGCGTGCAACACTACTGCTCACTTTCTTCAGTATTTAAGGAAGGAATGCAACCAAAACTTGCAAAGCTGACCCAACCTCTAGGCATGCACTTCTCCTTTTATGATGAATTTCAGCCTAAAACCTTTTATTTGTTACTAACCATTATTTGGTTTTTATAAATTATGTCTGGGTGGACTGCAAATGGGGTCACCCTTTGTGGCACTCCAAGGAAATGGTTTGAAATAAACTCTCAGTTGAAGAGGGCAACGTTAACATGGCAATATATTTCAGGTAGATGTGTAAAGGTGTAATCTTTCCTCTTAACACATTTTGTTTGTACCTAATGGTAGGCTTGAGGTTAATTTGACTCACCTTCTGGGGTTGTAACCGTTGATCGTTCTGTAGTCTGCGGAGGTGCCATCAGAGACCTGGCCCTAATGTTCATGGTACTTGCCATGAATTTTTCCATGACATTTGCCTTGCTTTGACATTTGGGCAGGGAAGTGCATCTAAGCCATTAAAATATCCCTGGGAAAGGTCAGTGTCCGATTAATAATGCAGCAAGCAACTATTGGCAAAGACCGCTTATTACCATGTTGTTTGAGGGCTGTCATTTGAACCCGTGGGCTGCCTGAGGAATACTGCAGATACACCCTTCGTCATTAAATGCTGCCTTCCTTTGGCCTTTTGAAATGAAATCCTTAAACAGACTCCTTTTTGTTTCAGCGTACTCTACGGTCTCCGGAGTGAACGGACCCCTGGTGATTCTAGATAATGTGAAGGTGAGTCTGAATGATTACTTTCCTTTATCGATAAATTGTTTTAATCAGTCTCTAATTGGCATGTTTCAACGTTTAAGGGATTTCCATTTGCTGTATCCACATTCACAACCATGCACATCCCTGCATGTCAGTTGATACTTGACACGGAACCAAATGCATAAAATGACAGCATTGTTTCACAGGCTTTTTGGTGCTTTCGATATTTTGTTTAAGAGTTATGTACATGATTGATAAATCATGGGGAAGATCTAATTAGGTGAGTGCTGCATGCAGCGCTCAACTATTGTTCTTCATAAGTTTTATTCTTTCTTCCTAAATTTCCTCTTTATTATTCTCTACAAACTTTGGGACCAATCTCCTTCCTCAATTTTTCCCCTAGAGACTCCATTCAAATTGTAAAATGTTCAGAATGCTTCTTTTGAGATATTTTAAATATTTTATACTTAAGATATTCTACTTTTAAATACTATCTTTTTTAAACATGGGAGTATACGGGACGACGGCGGTACTTGAACTGTTTAAGACTTAACTAAATCAATTTTCAATCTTTATCTTTGTTCAAACCATTTAACAAATCTACACACTTAATAATAATATCTAAACAGAATTTCGATATCACTTAAACTTTCTTCAGAATCACAGTTTTAGTTTCATACCGGCTTCGTTTTCAGTTGGTCTCATTAATTTACGTTGATGCTGGAGCGTGAGGACGTTCAGCAGTGTTGCCAGATAGGGCTGTTTTTCCCGCTCTATTGGGCTACTTTTAATCACGCACCGGCTCGCTATGCTCTTAAAGACACGCACGCATGCACGCACGCGCGCACACCAGCAGTGCAGGGAAATATATCTGACATTTCAGATTCTTCAGTTCAATTCATTTTACATTTCTGCATTTATAGTAATGCTTTGCGCTTTTCATTCAGCTGTCACTTTATTTGTTTCCAAACATTTACATTTTCTTAAATGGTGTGCATGTTTACATTGTTTAATCCATTTAGACCAGGGGTGCCCAACCAGTCGATCGCGGTCTACCAGTAGATCGCCGACAGATCCCAAGTCGATCGCGAGGGGTGAAGAAAAAAAAAAAAAAAAAAAAAATTTTTTTTTTTTAAATAAAATAAAATTTGCGCGGGACATATACGCGCGGTAGCGCATGTGCTGTTAACAGCAGTTGAAAGCCGTCAACAGTAGTTACACACTCCTAAACGTTGGCATGGCTGAGGGGAAATAAGCTAAGACCTACCATTTTCACCCTGAGTGGGAGGAAGATTATTGATTATCGTTGAGAAGGTGCCGTGCGCAGACGGAATGAAACCCCCACTGAAGTCCGTAGGTTCACGATACAAGCCACCCCCCCCCCCCCCCCCCCCGTCAACAATTGTTCTCTACCCCCCCCCCCCCCCCCCCCCCCCCCTCAACAATTGTTCTCTACTCCCCCCCCCCCCCCCCCCCCCCTGCTTGAAGGTAGGTTTGCTGGTAGATCTCGGGAGGTTGGCTACTTGAAAAGTAGATCTTGGGTCAAAAAAGGTTGGGCACCCCTGATTTAGACTTTTGAACTTTTGGCTGTATTAAAAAATATTTTCAACCTCACTTTGTACTACAGCACTCACTGCATTTTCTGCAGGAAATTGATTTTCTAGTTATCTCTGGGGTACAAGTATCTTTTTGAATTGTTAAAATTGGTGTTCCAATTCCATCCAATAACGGCAGTCCTATGACCTGTGTTGGATACCGCCCCTTTAATATGAATGGTTGTTTTTTTGGTTTCTCTGGGTGTCATCCATGAATTAATCCACTGTTTTCTATTAATCCAGTTCCCCAGATATGCTGAGATTGTGCACCTGACCCTGCCTGATGGAACCAAGAGGAGCGGGCAGGTTCTTGAGGTCATCGGGAGCAAGGCTGTCGTCCAGGTGAACACCACTCCACCCTAGTACAACCCTAGTACTACCATAGTACCAACCATGTAATGACATGATACCAGGGTTGGAGTCCATTGGTTAGGGTTTTTAACTCTTGGTTCTGTCCACCAGGCATCCTTGAGCAAGATGCCCCCTAGCCCCTACCTGCTCCCTAAAGACTTTATATCTGGATTCTCAAATTTGCTTTGTTTAAAAGTGTCTGCTCAATGATTAAATAGTAGGGCTGTCAATCCTCCCCTCAAATCATATTCGAATTTCTAATGCTTCTTATGTTGAATATTCGATTAATATTCGAATATTTTTATTTTTTTTTAATTTTTTTTTTATTATATCATTATATACACCGATACCATCTTATTATTAGGCCTACGTCCCGCGTCCACTAGAGGGCGCGTCAACCAAATCTGTTATGTAACATTTGCAACAAGTTTTACAAAATCAATACAAAACTTATATAAATAGGTAAGATATAACGCCAGAAATATTCAAGCAATGATGTTTAATGAAGATGTTGTCTGCCGCCCAGCTTGCAGACAACGAGATGAATGTGAAGGATGTTTGGTTTGATAGTTATGACGAAGAGGGAACGCTCCGTTCACTTGCATGGACAGAGTCTCTGGTTACTAAGCAACCTCAACGTCTTGGCGGACTATATATCTGCTGATCAACACTACGAATGCTGGAAACACACCAGACACACCATGTGAAGTTATTTAACCCGATTATTGTTATTTATATCCGAGATTATTTAATCTAACCCGATCTAAACTCTATCACCCAAACACGGCGGCGTTTGGGTTTCCTACCTCGGACTCCAGCGCAGCCACGGCCGACAACTTTCTTTATTCTGGGTGGAAATAGTAACATAGTTACGCCATTAAATGCGTTTATGGAAACATTTTTAGCGAGAAATGTGCATTTTACTTTCGTAATGTTCGCTCGGTGAATGTGAAGGATGTTTGGTTTGATAGTTATGACGAAGAGGGAACGCTCCGTTCACTTGCATGGACATAGGCGCGTAGGAGCGTAGGCGCGTAGCTGCGTAGGACCATTTTTGACACAAAATGGTCAAGCAACATTTTAGCTGCGTTACGCGCGTAAATCTTTACGCGGGTACGCGTTTGATGTGTTCGTACCTATGCTTTCCAGCTCTGTGTCTGCTCGCGCGCTGCTCTCCGCCATCTTGTAAGCATACAATGCCGAACGTCACGACGCACAACGTTGACTTTGATTTGAGTCGTTGCTAGGCAAAAGTTAAATGTAATTCTTGACTTGTCAATAAAATTTGCTAAAAAAAAAAAAAAAAAAAAGTTTGAACGTTAGTTGCCGCACTCGAATGTTCTCCTTTTTTGAAAAATTCGAATTGTATTCGAATAGCGAAGTTCGTTTTGACAGCCCTAATAGTTATACTAGATACTACCATCCTAGAACCAGATTATATCATGGATGAAAGTTCACATTCAGAAACAATAAATCCAGAGAGCCTCCCCAAATAACTAATTAAATAATCGAGATCTAATGCATAATGATGGAGCAGGTAGTGGCTCGATCTCTTGCACCAAGATGCCTACAGGTAGACTGCAGGAGCCGTTGTACCCTTTGGCCAGAAAATAAAGCATTGAAAGCAGCAATTTGAGAGTGGGAAGAGTATATAGATGGAGAAGGGTTTGTTGTTTGGGTGTTTATCTGTTTCATGTGTCATGTGGCGCATCATGACTGTTCTACAGGTGTTCGAGGGCACGTCGGGTATCGACGCGAAGAAGACGGCCTGCGAGTTCACGGGCGACATCTTGCGTACGCCAGTCTCTGAGGACATGCTGGGTAAGATCACGCCGTATCCTCTGAAGAAAACCAGACACAATAACGTTCATCTCAGCATCAACTCACTGTTGGTTCCCTGCTGAAGATCCTTTCCCCTGAGCTTTTCATAAGGGCCCACCCTGCTCTCTGTCCGTTCTGCGCTGCTGACGCCCAGAAAGCTGACATTGACAGCACAGCAGTGCCCGATTGTGCTGAGCCCTCTGTGTTGTATTATTTGCCCTTAACCTTCTTGTTCGAATCCTTTTGGGTAATTGATAAGAAGACTAAACGGTTGTGGAACGTATTCAGTTTGATGCAAGATCCTTCTTCTGAATGCTGAATGTTTCTTAACGTTTTGGGAGATGTGATCGTCGGCATACAGCACGAGGCTGTTCTTGAGCTGAATAGCGGGAGGAAATAAAGTCCCCTTTGTTGCTGAAGCATCATTAAGGATGGCCGTGAATGGTGTTTGCACCTTCAGCTGCACAAATCCTAATTTAAATCGTAATTATTATTTTTATACAAGTATGGGCTGATTCCAGGTGAACTTCGGTTTGCTTTAGGTAGGAACATGATCCAATAACAAAGGTAAGACTCCTGTTGTTGGAACTTGGACATTTGTTCACATCTGACTTCTTGAGATTATGTCACAGAAGGATTTGGTTTAAACTGTGGAGTCTCACTTTCAAATAATATATTTTTTGTGATGATAGCATTATGTAACGATAAAGTTTTAAGTAGAATTAGAATTTAGAAACATGGCCATCCTCAGTGTTTGCGTCCGTCTTATTTTAATGGACAACAAGCCATTTACGAAGAACCTTGCCTCAAACCATAGCCT
Organism: Gadus chalcogrammus; assembly: GCF_026213295.1. NCBI lineage: Eukaryota > Metazoa > Chordata > Actinopteri > Gadiformes > Gadidae > Gadus > Gadus chalcogrammus. Next base: position 13,704,089 of record NC_079426.1, on the reverse strand, counting down.
CTTTCAGTAAAATGATAACTGGGACAACTTTAATCGGACCTGGTCATGGTCCGTAGAAGTACAACTTGTTGTTGTCCAAAGAATGTCTACCTTCAAGTATGAATGACATACATGACAGATAAGTCAATATTGGGAGAGTCTCAATTGTCAACCATTGTAATATAAACAGGGACGTTGCACATAAATTACATGATTTTCAAAGTATAAGTCTAAACACTTACGGCAGTTGAACAAAACCAATAACAATTAAAGCTTTACATTGTGTTTCAATGTAAAATATCAACTAAATATCAACGACTATTAATATCAACTATACTAATATCAACTATGCTATTCTTCCAAAACTTCCCAACCCTTCCATCGTGCTTTATACTAAAACAATAATTAAATCTTCACTTAATAAGTTGCCATCCAAACTTTTATACAATGTCACAATATATATATATATTTTTTGCCAAGAACATCCTAGCAACTACCAAGAACACCCTAGTAGCCATCTACAACACCCTATGCCCCCGGACCCCCCTAGTAATCCTAGGTTATCAACTCACAGAACCACTGCTACAAAAAAATCTAGGGGAAAAACTGTATTGACCATCTAGAACACCATGGCAACAATTTTAAAACACCCTAGCAACCACATAGAAACAACGCAGAACAGCATAGCAGCCACTAGGCTTGGGAGTTTTCAAATTTTTCATACCTTCCTGACATTTCATTGGGTATACGCCGGTATATGAATGTATTTGTGCAAAAAAAAAAAAAAAAAAAAAAAAATAGGTTAAAGCTGAGCTCCTGCGATAGTCATCAAATTTATTTCATTCGTGATTTATTTTTTTACTTTTTATTTTCATATGGAGCCTCAACCTCCCATGATAAGCGTCTTTATTCAGCAAATCACCACAGGTCTAATGTCTACATATTCCCTTTCTGTTTGTCTCCAGGGCGGGTCTTCAATGGATCTGGGAAACCCATCGACCGCGGGCCCACTGTGCTGGCCGAGGACTATCTGGACATCATGGGTAAGGTTTCTCCCAGTTGACATGTCTGTTTTCTTTTGCTCCCAACTTTAGTTTGCTTCATCAGGGAGCCCTTATTGCAGGCTTTAAGCATAAATCATCAAAAACACACGAAACGTAACGGGACGGCTGTTCGCACACACCCACTCGCTGTTGGAAATTATTCTCTGTTGGTACTCTGTGGGCCTGGAACATTCCTGCTGCTCTGCCCAACTAAATGGTGCCGTATTTTTTTCCTATGAATTTAAACACGTAATTGATATGTACTTAAGATTTGAAATCAGTCAAACCCTTCAAGATGCTCTTTATCGAAGGGTTTTTGTCATGGTCTGATGTGAATATCTTGCGTAAGCAGAGGGACTAGAGCTTTATGTCTAGACGGAGAACACCATCTGTTGGATTTCATAGATGCGGTATCTTGCGATAGTTTGTACTATAGTTTATGAGATAAGCCTGTATTATAGGATATTAGGCTAATGGTAGCCTATATTTCCTTGAAAAATAATGCAGATTCTGGCATGAACGGACATGCACATTGTCACTTAGTGGAGGAGCTGCGCCTCCCCTATAGAAAACTGTTGGAAACCCTGGAATACTTTCACTCCTTCTACTCTAAAGGATTGGTTATATAATTAATGAAAATGAAAGCATTCATCTTTGAATCAATGCATCATAGAAAATTAAGACATACTGCAGGAGAAATTGCTGCTTGCTTCTCGCTGTAAGGAAGCAATTCAAATTTTTTGAGGTTATTTAACTAATGTATTATACTAATGTCCACTTATGATGAATGAAGTTATTCCTTCAAAGATTCAGTATTGTGGCAGAATGGTTTTAAATGACCCTTAGCAGACCTCGGCTCAGCTCGCTTCCCTCGCTGTTGCCTTTTTGCCTTTTGCTGAGTTACTTCATTGCCAACATCTTGACAAAGACCCGAAAGGGTTTTAAGGAAAGAATGGCGATGTAACATAAGGTCAATCTTGAAGGTCCCTCACTTACACCTACAAATCTGGACTTTAAATCCCTGCGAAGATGTGTTGCAGTGATTGGCCCTGGAGGAATGTGTGTTGGTGTTTTATAACATGCAATGGGGTTGACCGTATGTCAAGAGGGGGGGCAGGGACAAAGGTTTGGTTCTCTGAAAGGAGGCTGGAGGAGTGCTGTAACGGCTCACCTGTGCTGTCCTCCGTGGTTCCTCCAGGCCAGCCAATCAACCCCCAGTGCCGTATCTACCCTGAGGAGATGATCCAGACCGGCATCTCCGCCATCGACGGCATGAACAGCATCGCCCGAGGCCAGAAGATCCCCATCTTTTCTGCTGCTGGTTTGCCCCACAATGAGGTGAGCCGACGTGGTCCCATTCGCTTCTGTGTACATCACTTCATGTCCCGATGGAAATTGATTGCTCCACGACGGTTGGCATCGTGACTCATTTAACGTATGACAGGATCTTGATGCCTCTTGATTAATAAAACTGAAATGGTTATTTTGGTGTTGTAAGGAATTAGTTTTAAATTAGAATGAAGTTTAGTATACCTGTTTAAAATAATTATTTGGATGAGGGTGATTATTATGATAAGTGGGAGGGCATTTTTAATGCACCCATTTTTCTTGGGCATTAGCTTTTGCTCCATGACCGTTAACTAAAAGTAGGCTTTAACACTTTCAGAGAAAGTTAATATCCAAAACGAAACTGTTACGATACGTCTGCACATAAACAAGTCATCAATAGCAACCTTTATTCACGTACAGAGCGCAAGTAACTTTTAGCTTGCAGCGGTCAATCCATTAATCGGAAGGTGATAATTAAAGGTCTATGAATATAGTGTACAACAATGTATGCAATAAAAGGATTATGCGTTGAGAAAAGACTTGTATAGTGTCCATGGAGACTATGACGAAGATGCCCGATTGTGATTGGTTAAACTGATTTGTTTGAAGGCTAAAGGTCCTTTCACATTGAACATGATTTTTCATGTCTTTATTTCACCCACTTCGATAATCAATAATTACGTCATGGAGCACAATGGGAATGTACAAATACGTTAATGGTAATCAATTTGACCGATCACAATCAGGTTTAGCAAACTACTATTCGCTATTTTACAGATGCAAGTGTGTGAAACTGTATAATTGAATCCTCTGAATACATTTAATGTTTTGGTTAAAGGACGTAGCCTAAGCCAGTCTTCAATATAGGCTCTAAAGGTTGATGATTGAATCCATCTGTCTTTTACGCTTGGGGGATACTTATTTGAAAATGCTGCATATTTGCGTGACGTCCGCGTTTTATCTATATTTTCACTACACGGCTGATGGAAAGACCCTAAAGCCATCAACAATTGACTGTGGTGAGATATAACTTAATGTCACTTAAAATGAAATGACATTTCTGAAAAGCTGAGCATTCACCATTGGTAACGACACTGGCCTCTGTTGAATCTGCTTTTTGTAATTGGTTTCATCTGCAATATAATAATGATCTTGCAACATCGTCATATCTTTTCGGAACTCCCCGTGGAAGAGGTAGCTGTTGGGAACAGCAGGAAAGGGAAGTAGTCCAACTTCTCCCAACCCTGGTCACAAGACAATGAGATCTGCATCCTATTTACACAAGAAATTAGTTAAAAATACCATTCTAAGCTAAAAGTCGAACTGAGGTGAAACGTAAAGAAATTAGTTTCCCTTTCTCTCTGACGTTTCAAACCTTAGGTTTTTTAATTTTGACGGTATATATTATCATTGTGAGTAATTTACACCACTAAACTGGGATACTGATAAATCAATGTCTTCAATTTATGACAATAGAATACCAGTGAGAGACGATAATCAATATTATTGAATTATTGCCCACTTTAAGGATTAATACACTTTTTTTGTATAAAAATATAGTAGACGAGTAATGTAGTATAAAGATAATGCAAATTTCTGTCCCTTGCACCCAAAATGGAAAGCTGTTACAATGGCACAATCTTTTTGTGCCGTTGAGATTGCCCCTTTGTTCAGATTTTCTGTCAGATAATCTCCTTGCCTGTCCGGGTCAGACCTTATGCATGTTAGGCCTGTTGGCCCCATCCAACAGCCTCAGAGAATAGTTTCCCGGTAACTTGGTCTTGGATATTTTTGATTACCTTTTTTATTGACTGCACCAAGTATCTTTCTGCTAATTTAATGCCTTTTTATTTTATTAATTTTTGCCGTATTTTCGAAGAATGTCTTTATTTCACCCACTTCGATAATCAATAATTACGTCATGAAGCACATTGGGAATGTACATAGTGTACAACAATGTATGCAATAAAAGGATTATGCGTTGAGAAAAGACTTGTATAGTGTCCATGATGACTATGACGAAGATGCCCGATTGTGATTGGTTAAACTGATTCTTTTAACCAATCACCAGTATTTATTTCACCCACTTCGATAATCAATAATTACGTCATGGAGTACAATGGGAATGTACATTTACGACCTGACATCCGTTTTGCGAAAAAAAGACGTTAATGGTAATCAGTTTGACCGATCACCATAGTTTGCCCCTTTGTTCAGCTTTTCTGTCAGGTATTCTCCTTGCTCCTTAAGTCTGTCCGGGGCAGACCTTATGCATGTTAGGCCTGTTGGCCCCATCCAACAGCCTCAGAGAATATAGTTTCCCGGTAACTTGTTCTTGGTCATTTTGGTCACTTTTTTGTTGACTACACCAAGGATCTTTCTGCTAATTGAAGGCCTTTTATTTTATAAATCTTTGCCGTATTTTCGAAGAAGGCAGAGTAGGGAAAAGTTACATGAGACAAGTGCAAATTAGAGTAAGACGACAAGTCTTTAGCTGAAGAAGGTGCAGGATCCATTGATTGCCGTCGGGATACATTGTGCAGATGTCAAGGAGGTCATTTAATAACAAGATGAAGGCCAACTTTAGAAATGGCTCCAAGGATGGAGGCTACAGAGGGACCCCTTTTTGTAGTTGGGTAGAACAACATTGATTTAGTTGAGCTCTTCAATGTTCTCTCATTGAATCAGAGATGCACTAGACTACTAGAGCTAGTTCTCTGGTCTTGAGCCTCTTTAGCTTGGAAACAGAGTTTTACAGACTGGCGGTTTATCCGGCTCCCTCTTCAAACTCCCGTCTACCATTCACACCTCGCTTCCCAAGGGCGGGAAATGAAAGCCGTTAACTGGATCAATGTCCTGCTCAGGTATTGTTGCCGCTGCCAACGTGCCGACTAGGTAAAGCCTTGTTCTCTATGGCTTCCAGCCAAAAACAAAGTCACAGCTCTGGAAGACATTTGAGAACGTGATTCCAACGCAAGACCTCCCTGACCAAAAATGTCTTCCATTTTAATCCCAGATGTCGTCTTGTCTTTTGTCTGGCGTTTAACAGAATTCTCAACCTTGTCAACGACAAACACTGTAATGTTAACTTTATGTCTGCCTTGGCTCTCCTTCTTCATGGAAGTCGTATGTGTTGACGGGCAAGAAAGGGGGAAAAATAGCCAATACACACATACCGAATGCACCCTCACATTGATAAATGGTCTGTATTTCAAAGCTAGTTTTTAAAATGAGCATCAAAATATGAGCCGTAGCTTCACATGAGTGAGGCCCCTAGTTAATTTACAACCTAGAGCAACAAGTCTATGCTGCTCTACCGTTTCTTGTTAACCTGTTGTCAAACACTTATGAATTGTTTTGCGAGGATTATACAATAGTTGACCCCATTAATCTAATTCTGTGTGCCTGATATTTGGGGCTCATAAATTAAGGGAGGAGATGTGTGAGGGGGATGTATGTTTCTTACTGTAAACCCAAAGGTGGTCCGGCTTGTATGCATGGCAGGGTTCAATAGCCCGGAAGTTGTCGTTTCATTACCCAGATGTCACAGAGGGTCATGTCACCAATAACCGCCTCCTTCATGGACCAGGTGTGGGAGCTCAGGGACCAAGTGGGGGTCAGGGTCTGTAGATCAGACGGTGGCACAGAGCGCTAACGCTGTGCGCGTCGCGGCTGTAGGATACACATTTTTCCTCAGGACAAAGCGGATTGCACGGTTTGGTGGGCACAATCAAATTCAAGTTGATGTGACATTCATATGTAACGACGACTACACATAATGGACCACAATAGTGTCACGTTTACAAATATATTGTGCTGTCATGTCTGTTTTCCAGGGTTTCCGCGGGGAAACCATGGCCCTAGCCCAAATTAAGGCCATTAAAAAGTAATAAAAGTCATCTGACGAGGTATTTAATTTCCAACTAGGCCTATGAGTTTTTCAATTTGTGTAATTTACGTGCAGGCCTATCTCCTAAAATTACTAAAACTGAGTGTCAATGTTGTCACGTGGTGCGTGCGAACTGGATATACCCGGCTGGCTTGCTGCCAAACCTCATCGCGAGTTCGCTTCTGTTAGTTCACACTCATTTGAAAGACAATAATGGGGAAATGCAAAGTCCAGACCAACATAACGGTTGTGCACGCGAGACGTATACGAACGTACGCTTACCACTTTTGTAAATGCCATATATACAGTACATTTGGATTGCACGATAGGAATAGATCTATTCCGATTAGAAATCTAATCGGATCAGTAGTGTCCATTTAAACACGGCTAGTGAAAGTAAGTAACGCGTATATACATTAACGTAACTACTTTTTCATATAAAAACTTGACACTGTAATAACAATATTTAACGAGGTAATTATAACTTGACTTCAACACTGGAAACAACAACGTGGCAACACAGATGGTGAGAGCCAGAGAGAGACAGACATAGAGTGCCAGAGAAAGAGCCAGAGAGAGAGAGGCCTTGAAAAATTAAAAAAAGATCTATATCACCCCTAACTGGCATCAAAGTTGAGCTTGTGACGGATTTCACTTCTTATTGTTATGCAATTTTCTTTGTGACATATTGATTAAAAACTATGGACCAAGGCCCGTTGGGCGATCTTGATTAATCCAACTTATGGTACGTTCCGTCTTACTTAAATGTAGCTCACTCGCTTACTCTACTGTCTGTCTGTCTTTGAAGGTATTAAAAGGTAGTAAATTCAAAAGCCTCTTGTCGCATTTTCGCTTTTAGTACTTCTGTAAAAAGAATTGCAAGGCTTTATATCCAATGCCTTTCCTTGCGGTGAATGCAGATAAAGGTCATCTAGGAGCAGGCTAGTGATTAGGGCATCTTTCTAGGTAGGCTGTAGCCACTGGGGATCAATCCGGGTACCTTTAACAAATATACTCTTTTATCTTTGTAGTAGGGCTGCTCGATTTTGGAAGAATCATAATCATTATTATTATTTTGGTCAATATTGAAATCATGATTATTCAAACGTTTTTTTTTACTTTGAAAACATCATGTATTTATTCAGCATGTCTCTCCCAAAAAAACACTTTGTAACTGAGAAATTTGAAATTTCGCCTAAAAACAATGCACAAAATGGTCAAAAAGAAAATGTCAAAATCTATAATAATGTACAGATATGTATCCAGCTTTTATGTACTTTCTATAAATTTTTTAATAAAAAGATAAATATTAATAATAATAAAATAATATTCGTTTTTGTGATCGTTTGACACTAAAATCGAAATCGCGATCAAAATTCAATTAATTGCCCAGCCCTACGTTGTAGTGTTTCTTCCCTTTGTTCCTAATGATATCTTTTGTAACATCCTCGCTGCTGAAAATGGCAATTTTGAGGGACTGTCCATAGGTTTGTTTTGCGTCTATGCAAACCCCATGATATTTTAACGGTTGTCATTTAGCACAGATCCTACTGACTTTTTAACAAAGCGTTTTATCTGCTCCCTCCTAGATTGCCGCCCAGATCTGTCGGCAGGCTGGCCTGGTCCAGAAGTCGAAAGACGTCATGGACTACACCTCTGAGAACTTCGCCATCGTCTTCGCAGCTATGGGGGTGAGAGACCGAGCGGTGGTCCATGGGAATATCTACCGCAGTCAGACTCTTCTGTGTCTCACACTGTCCCTGTGTCAGTCAAGTCTGGCCTTTTTTGGCATTAGAAACGTATGTCTTCATTGCCAAATCACTCCCTTTCTCTCTCTGCCACCCACCCTGGTCGTTCTCTCGCTCTCTCTCCCCGTCCTGTTTTTTTTTGTGTTCGCAACACTAATCCAACCCTTCTTGACCCTCATTTTACACCCTGACAATTTGAACCCCCCCAACCCCCCCAGTTCCTTATTCATCAGGTGACTTGTGTGTCTCTAAGTCCCTCTTGTTACTTCTGGGCTCCTGAGCAGATCCCGCGGCTCAATCTGACTGCTGGCTAATTCAGCAGCCCTTTAGAACGCCTTCACACCGGCCGTATCGAGTTATCCCCCTCAGCTGCTGCTGTGTCTATTCTAACGCCCCTCTCTGCCGTCCTGACCTGCAGTTCACAAACACACACACTTGCAAATACCACACATTTACGTACACTTGGACGGAGACGCACGCACACACACTCACACAAACACACACACACACACCTACCTTTTAATCTGCCCTTTTGTCGGTAATCCATCAATTTGCACACCGCTGTGGAGAGACTGAAGAAGAGGAAACCGGTTGAATATGAGACGACCAGGGGGTTAGGGGGCTTAGGCTAAAGCCACCGTACCCAGTATACTTGATACACCGTGCAGAGGGCCCGTCTTTGGTAACCATACCTGCTTTGTTCAAGTGGAAACGCGTCGATTTGTGGAGTGATTATGGTATTCATAGGGCAGTGTTGTGTTGTCCGTTGGCAGAGGTGTGTTGTGATGTTTTACAAGACTACATTATAACGTAGGATTGCTGGGTGGACGTTTGGATGAAATTGCCCAGCAGGTAGCGTGAGTCATCTGACGGGAAAAACATACTTGCAACCATCTTTTTCACATAGTCTTATTTTATCAGTGCGATATAACTGGATTTCCGACAAAATGTTATTCAGCCTTCTATCTGTGGCTTTCGCAAATATGCATTTGCAAAAATAATAATGAGGTATTCGAATACCGAAATTTAGATTTGAATACCAACCGACAAATGGTTGAGATTTCGGGTTCGTCACTATTGTCTCATCATACTTTCTTTTTCATTTTTCCAGGTCAACATGGAGACTGCCCGCTTCTTCAAGTCGGACTTCGAGGAAAACGGTTCCATGGATAACGTTTGCTTGTTCTTGAATCTGGCCAACGACCCCACGTAAGAGGCACTCTGCCAGAGCTTTGCACCCTAACACCGATGCGTGTCTGCATCACTGTATACTAATGTAGACTAGTGACCAACTTTTGCAATGCCCATGCACATTGCCTATTTTTGACGGAATTTCTTCTCCACCAATCAGCATTGAGCGCATCATCACCCCCCGCCTGGCGCTGACCACTGCGGAGTACCTGGCCTACCAGTGTGAGAAGCACGTCCTCGTCATCCTCACTGACATGAGCTCCTACGCCGAGGCCCTCCGAGAGGTAGGCCTGCTGACTTTTTTTTTTATTAATAATGAATTGTAATAATTATACAGCTGCCAGAATTTTTTATCATAGTGGAAACGATCCATGAATTCATAACGTTCGATATTCCCCTTGAAGTTGGTCTTCTGCCAGTTTGCCAGGGTCTGTGTGTAGTACAATTGTTCTATGAAGAGTGGGGTGGTATACCAATGTAGAGATCAATATTGAGTCAAAGGAAAGCTAATTGGTAGGTAGTGCAAAAGCTAGCAAATAAACCACCAGTCATCTTGACAATGTTAACAGTTTACCTGGGCTCTCCTTTAAGCCAAGGATACGTTTTCTTTCTGCCATTGACTGAACAGTAAAACCTGTTGAACGTGAATGTTGCCTCTATCATGAAATGATGAGGAGCTCCCTTTTAATGGCAGATTAAGTGCTAACCTAACTTTAAAGTCTTATTCCCTCCATTGTGTGATGGATGGATTTAGGAAGTCGCATTCAGTGCACACCATGTCTGCTCGTTGATCTGCTAATTATTTTATTTGTTTATTTGTCAAGGACAATGCAAAAAACATTGCAAGAATACAATACATGAAACGAATGTCTTGCATATAGGACTTTTAGCCAAGGCAAATTTTGCAACCCATGTCCCCGGTTAGGCTTTTACTTAAAAATGGTCATTGCATATCATCATTAACAAAAAAATAGATTAATTAAAGTGAGCAGTGACATTCTTTACATGATTATGCAATTGCTACATCACATTAGTCATTTTACATGTGTAGTCTTTATAAGGAGCTGCCTGTTGTCCAACAGTGTTCACCTCAGTGCCAACCCTTAAGAGCAGTTCTCTTCCCATCCAAAGAGTTGCCGTGAGTTTGATTCCCGCAGTTAGCGTGTTTGTGCCCAAAAGCCGCTGTTACTCTTCAATGATGGTGTTTTGGTCTACCAAGACCCGCCTATGTCTGCGATCCAATGAATACCATCCAGGAAGGGGGTGAATTGATGGTATCCACCATCAGCAAGGCTCCCTTAGCCCCTGGCATGCATTCTCAACCACCACCTCTGTTCTCCAGGTGTCTGCAGCCAGAGAGGAGGTGCCCGGCCGTCGTGGCTTCCCTGGATACATGTACACCGATCTGGCCACAATCTACGAGCGTGCCGGGAGAGTGGAGGGCAGGAACGGCTCCATCACCCAGATCCCCATCCTCACCATGCCCAACGACGGTAGGGACGAAGCCCTTCAGATGGGAAATGAACCACAGTGTTTGAATGCATCACGGTTGAACCATTGATATGAATTGGCCACATTGTCAATTCCCATCAATGGTGGAAAATGTATCGTTAATGTGGATTTCAATGCACAGTGATTGGTTTATATTGCGCAGTCTGGTTTGAGGGAGGGTAAAACTTAACAATCTCTGTTTCCTCAGACATTACCCATCCCATCCCTGACTTGACTGGTTACATCACTGAGGGACAGGTGTATGTGGACAGACAGCTCCACAACAGACAGGTAACACTTATCCTGGTTTCATCAGTGATCTCTGGACCAGTTACCAGTCGTGGCAAGTGTGTTTTAAATGTGTGATTACGGCTGCACTTAGGCATCCATTATTGCCCTCTATTAAACATGGGGAAAGCAGACCTTTTCACACCGTCTGAATGATTAATACTAGCGCTGACATTTTGTTGACACTATGGCATTGTTTCATGAAGAGGTGGTCTATTGTGGATTGAGAGAGGGCAAATCTGGATACAATGGCTGGACAATTATACATTTCGAGTTATCAAGATGTCCACAAAACCTCAAAGCTTTAAACTTTTCTAAGGAGTTTGTTTGTGTGTTTTTACCTGCATGTAGATGTTTAATCGTCTTGTTCTTTGTTTTTCAGATCTACCCCCCAATCAACGTGTTGCCGTCCCTGTCTCGTCTGATGAAGTCTGCTATCGGTGAGGGCATGACCCGCAAGGACCATGCAGATGTCTCCAACCAGCTGGTAAATCTTCTGCTATAACATCACAATTTTCCGAAAAGATTTGGTTGTCTTTATTTTGAGATCAGGTTTTCGCTCAACTTTATTTTTGTTAGTTAAATCCATTATTTTAAGTTTCAACTCATGCGATTCTAAATATAGAAATGGACTTCCGAGCCATTGTGGTGGTGCAGCTGCAGTATGGTCATGTTAAACCATACCTTCTCTTCACTCAGTACGCCTGCTATGCCATTGGGAAGGACGTCCAGGCCATGAAGGCTGTGGTAGGAGAGGAGGCCCTGACCCCCGACGATCTGCTCTACCTTGAGTTCCTGCAGAAGTTCGAGAAGAACTTCATTGCCCAGGGTGAGGGGGGCGAGTCCAGGCCCTTGAAAATCTAGAACTTACGTTTTTTAGAACAGTTTTTTTTCAGTTCATAAACGATGGCTTATCTGCTGCTTCCACAAACGCATTGCTTTAAATCGATTCATATTGGCCTGTAATGTCACTGTCCAAGGTGACATATTGGTATCAAGCTACAATGAGTGATTAGTAGTTCACTGGTGGCTATGAAGCATTGACGCAAAAAAAAATCAACTGTACAGGCAAATTCCAAATGCATACCAGGTGAGCCCAAGTGAGGTCTCGACCCCAAGCTTGTGACACGCGTATGGGTCAGCTTAAGGGCTGATTATGGTTCCATGTCGACCCAGCGCAAGGTCCGCGCAGACGCTTCGACACAGTAGTGAACCTGTTTTGGTTCTTCATCGGGTTTTAGTGATCGGACCATTCACAGACCTCGCTGCTGCGTCGCCTTGACACAAGGTTACATTCTTTAGGAGGCGCACGTCAGGCCCTTGCTGTGAACGCAAAGAGGGTCCGCAGGGACGTAATGGGTCCGTAAACCCCCTTGCGTTGCATCGGCGTGGAACCATAATTAAGCCTTTACCTCTGTCCTTGAAGGGGCCAAAAGCTGGGTGGTGTTATGTTTAACGTAAAAGAGAATGTGCAAATGGACCTGTGGTGAAGCTGGTGTGACGTAGGGTGTGCTTGCTGTTGTGAGCACACCCAGCGCTGGTGTCGGAGCAAGCTTTTTACACCATTACCGTCCAAGTGTTAGCTGTCAACGATCATTGACACACTCACCTCGCCTGACCACCATAGATGTATTTTTAGACTCCATTTCACCACTATGCTGGCAACTATATCGAGTGTGCACGTTATTTGGACAGGACTAGGAATGATTAAAAACTGAAAAAAGGGTTAGTTTGCTGAGCTAACAATTTTTTTTAATCTTTAATAGTATTATTACAGCAATCATGGATTCGTCTATACATTTAGGTAGACATATTAAGAAAAACTGTCAGTCTCTTATGAAATTCTAAAACATGGACTTTTTAATTTCCTAACCGCGTCCTCTCCGGCCGTCTCCCCCCCCAGGCCCCTATGACAACCGGACGGTGTACGAGACGCTGGACATCGGCTGGCAGCTGCTGCGTATCTTCCCCAAGGAGATGCTGAAGAGAATCCCCCAGAGCACCATCGCCGAGTTCTACCCCAGGGAGTCCGCCCGCGCGCCACTAAGGGCTGCCCCCGCCCCTCTCCTCCACCATCCTCCCCCTCTTTGTCTCTGGTTCTCCCGCTCTCGTTGTCTCTCTCCCAGCTTCCCAACAATTCCAGCACTGAGGTCGTCCCAACACCCCCAACCCCTTTTCCCAGCCCCAGCCGTCTGCCTCCCTCTTGCTCCCCCCTGAAGACGTCCTTGATTGAACAGGGCAACGTCCCCCTTTAGTGTAGCTGTAGTGTGGTTGGTACATGTTCAGCAGTCTTGTATAGAACGTAGCTTTGATTGTGAGATTAACATTTTTATTACAACGAGCACCATTCTCTCTCCCCCCCCCCCCCCCTCACTTCCAGAATCCCACATGGTTCCTTGTTATTTATTTGGGTTTGTGCTGGATAAAACAAAAAAATCTTGGTTGTTTATTTCAAGCTGTATGTGTTTGTGTGTATGTAAAGGATGGGGTTGTTTGCCGACGACATTCTCAAAACATTTCAGTGGTTGCCAGGTATCCGGTACTGCTCGACTGTGTGTTTTGTTAAGAGTATTATGCATGAAATCCTGTGGTAGACATTTGTCTGTGATTTCAGATATTCAGATTTGGGTATGATCAGAGGTTTGTTATGCAAAGCTGAAGCTGGGCGTTCAGATCACAAGCTCCATGCAGATTTTGTTTATTCCCTCGTCTTGTCTACAATGCATTTTCCCTGAATCCTAAAACAGTGGATGTTTACACTTTGTTTTGTTGTTTTGAGTGATTGTTATTGTAAAGGAAAAAAAAAGGATATATATATATATGATAAACATTCCTGTTTGTGTTTGAAGAAATCAATTGAATGTTGTCAACAGCTGTTAATTTGTGCGCTAACCTGTCATCGGATTAATTAAATTATATTCCAAAGTCTCCTGGTTTTGCGTCGTTCCTATGAGCAGATGTAAAACTGTACACTTGACATTTAACCCATATCGCTGTGGGCGTGGTTCAAGATAATAAAGGTGTGTGCGTGTGCGAGCGACTTCGTGTCTACCTGTTTATTGCGCGCTACATACACGTCACGTGCTATATGTCAAGGCTGAATATAATACAATGGCGGCAGAAGAACTGGAGCAAATCAATGTCATCGCAAAGTTGTCAAACCAAGGTGAGTGTAGCGTGACACTAGCTTCATATATGTTGTAGCAGCGTACTTATCAAAACATTGTGGATAATTAACGCGTCAGCGGTGTCTAGGCCTACTCTCATGTTTGTTTAACGCATTCAATTTCCCCAACCGCCACGGATATGGATTCATTCGTCTATATGCTGAATTTTGTCGTTAATATGAACGCACTATTCATACTGTTTCGTATTTTTTCAAAACTTTTCTGGAAGAGCAAAGTCCAAATATCTAGTGTAAAGGCAAGGGCCATGTCAAATCATGCCTCTTACCTGACTTAAGTAAAAGTAATTTGGACGACCAGTAACCAACACGAAGACGTGGCCTAGAAATGAATGGAATACATTTATGTATCTGAAACATGGTTGGTACCTGAAGATCTAATTGTATTCGCCCATTGGCCTTCCAACCCGCCCTGAGTCAACACAGTCCTCGCCTCGGTTTCTCAAACAATAATACAATAACTTACTTAAGATGGAGGTCTTATTTATTAGGTCTTATTTTGAAATGTGAACAAACTGCTGAATTGAAACATAAATGGCAGGAGGAAAAACAGGTGACATGATTGGATGTGTGTAACATACATTGATTCCTCTGGCACACTATTAAAACTCATTCATAATCCCATTCTTTATCACATTGTCTATTGTGATATTAAACATGATTTACACATATATACATATGGCTACTGCCTTATTTCCAGTGGCTCACTTCTATCAACATTGTCTGTTACTGTTGTTCCCTAATAACCCTTCTGGAAATAATAAATTAACGTCAGGCCTACAGCCTCTTGACTTTATGGAAACAGACACATACTTCCCTCTATCTGTGGGGCTATCGCTATTTTCAACATTATCGGTCATATCTGGCAAATGGGAGGGATGAGTGGGGGGGGGGGGACCTAGTCAGAGGATGATTGTGTATCACAAGTTGGCACATTTTTGCTCTTTATTTAGCCGCAGTGATATTAGTGATGAAGGGGAACTATCAGATATTCCACAGCTCCTGTCTTTGTGAAGATGTCTTGTAAGTGGCACCCCTTGTTACCCACAGTGGTCCAGGAATATGAAGCTCTACAGCGGGAACACGGTCTCACAACCATGGAGGTTAGTGGAGGTTTTATTCAACACATTACTGCTTATTACACGAAACACAGTGAACATGACCCACTGTCAGGTCGTTCGTTTTTCCTTAAAATGTTGTAAAGCATTTAACTGCGAAGAGATGAAGCAAACTGATTAGCCTTGCTGAACTGCCCTTCGGAGTGTAAATTTAAGCATAAAGTATCTCTTCAAAACCTGAATGGCATTCACGGGGAGTCAAAAAAATTGATAGAACTCCAAATAATTTAGTTTAATCATAAAAGCCTCCGGCATCAGATCTGAAATTTCTGTTTTTAAATTAAATAAATAGTTAATATGTAGGCACCAGGGGGTAACATAAGCATTGGGCAATGTCCATTGAGCAAATCAAGTACAATATACACAATTGAGTGCAACGTCCTTTCGAGTATGTCAATGTGACAATGCAACCAGGTAAACCCTCAGCTGGGCATTGTCACATTAAAATACATACTACCTACCACATTGGTAGGTCGCTTAAAATCCAGGGGATTTCCTACAGATCACATTAGTCCTGGAACGTTTATTTTATGCGATCCATTATATTTTCCCTGTTATTTATATACTCCCCAATATCTAAACATTTCAGATGCTGGAATCTTAGAATCTCTTGTCTGTCGGTCTGTCCCCTTTCAGTGTCAGCGTATACAGGAGGAGAGGGACGAGGCCATCCAGAAGCTCAATGAGTTCCAGCAGGTGGGTTCATCTCGACACCCAGCCCCCCCTACCTGACAGACAGACAGACCCAGAGGAACTGTGAGCACTGGGTGCCGGTCATGCTGGTTATCTGCTGAAACTAGACCAGTGTTTCCTTCCAGTTTTGTTTTGTGTTGCGGATTCAATATGCGTTTCTTACGCAGTGGCTTACGACGTACGTCAGTGATCGAGTATACAATAATTAAAAGTCTACCAGACCTACCCCGGGCAACACAGCCAATGATCGGAAACGTCCAATTAGCTTGCAGAAGTGAATTCACATGTATGTGCATTTGTATTGATTATTTGAGTGGGTTGCCCCAACCGCTTTCAGGAAGCTGGGTGCCTTCAAAAGGTTTTGGGCCACTGTGCTAGAGTCCCGCTTATCCAAATGTTCATTTTATTGACTTAATATTTGGTTGGATATCGACCTCATCGTGATACTCAATTTATATTGTAGATTAATGAGGATGACAGATATACTCTTAATCGTGATATTAATGGGTATCTTAATCATGTGTTAAAATGAACCATGGTATTCGTTATAATACATTTTTCTATTTTGCCCAGCCCACATGTAGATGTTAATGTATGTGTAACATAGACAGTTGTATGGTGACACCCTGACTGGAGTAACGTTTAGGTATATTGTGATAAGCCTTGATAGATCTATGGATCAGTGTAGAGTGGTTACCTTGTCATGCAGTCTGTTAAACACACAGTTAATAGTTTGATCGTTTAAACAAGGTTGAACTAGCCTTTCATATACAGTGTGATCACAGTGTGCTCCATTACTTACAGAAATACAGTATTTGAAGTCCATATTCAAGTTCAATAAGCAATTTAGCGTAATAACATTACATAAGTTCACATAAATAACATTAATAAGATACAGTCATTTAATCCAGCTACATCAAAGCAAAAAAAACGAATCCCTTCTTGAATATATCATAATTGTCCATCATAATTAATTTGGACTACAAATAGCTCGTCAACAATGAAAACATGAATGCATAATATGCTAGTTGAAATTAACAACCCCATTGATTCAAAAAACGCAAACCATCACCACCAGCAAGCTGAGCCAACACACCTCCTCATGATTGAATCTTTGGTGTGATTTGGCTTCGATTTGACTTTGGATTGAATGTCAGAGGTACGTACCAAACCAAACTGCTCCTCGAAAACACATTGACACTCCGTACCTGCGCCTCTCTGTCCCCGGCAAACAACACCGGCACTGTGTTAACGACGGCATTATTGACGGTTGAATCTGTCACCAAAACTCGGCACCAAAATATCCCGTTGGTCCCCCCCCCCCCCCCCCCGGCCGATGGGAGGAGGCCCACCACCTCCCATCTCCGAACCTTCAGATGATGGCATTCCAAGTACTTAGGCCTGCCCACAGCCCTTTCGACTCCACACATCCCTCCACCTATTAAATGCGTTTCACATGTCTTCAGCCCCGCGCGAGAAAGATATTTTCCTTTAAGGTAGATATGGGGAACCATAGCAAAATAATTGCGGCAGGGTTTGATCTGAGGTGCCAGCATGTCAAAAGAACAAGCAAATAGGTTGGTCTTTGTAATCATGGTTGAGGGCGCCCGGAGTTGTCATATGAATAAGCCGTGGCGAATATTCAGCGATCCCGTCAGCCAAAACACATATTGTGTTTGACTTGCAAGCTAAAGAGGCTGTCTGCACACTGCCAAACAGCTGCATATTAGGGCCTATTACGTGATTGCAATAGCTCTTAGAAAATTGCTCTATTCACAACGAACGACTGGGGGGGGGGGGGGGGGGTTGAGGGGGTGATGTAGTGGAGGGGTGAGTCGGAGGTGGGAGGGAGAAAGGGAGAGAACAAGCCCCTCACCATCCCAAACCAGCACCCCCCATCACCACCATCAATACTCACCTCCGCACACACAGATTCTCCACACACACACACACACACACACACACACACACACACACACACACACACACACACACACACACACACACACACACATACAATCATTTCTTTTGAATTGGCTGTGGCAAGGTTGGCGACAACATGACCATTGTGTTGTAATGATAACACCACAAAGGCATCTGCCCCGCATCCCCCTCATCAAGCCCCCCGACCCCCCCCATAAACACACACACACACACACACACACACACCACACACACACACACCACACACACACACACACACACACACACACACACACACACACACACACACACACAACCATTTAATTCAGAGATGCACTGGAGCCTCTGATACCATTATGCTGCATGTCAACATGCTGGGGGTAATCACTGTCCCCCCCACACACACACACACACACACACACACACACACACACACACACACACACACACACACACAACACACACAAACACATACATGAAGACAAGAGGCGGGGGGTAGAAAGCAAAGATGGAGTGATGTTGATGACGATGATGATGATGATGATGGTGGTGTGGGGAGGGGCGAGGGGGAGTGACTGAAACTTATAATTAACACTAACAATTCTCTGATGCATCAGAGCTCTGTGTCGTTACCCCCGCCACACACACACACACACACACACACACACACACCACACACACACACACACACACACACACACACACACACACACACACTTTCACATGGAGGTTTGTTTACCCTAGTGACCAGTAATAACAATTTACACAGCATTTTGTTCAGGGCACCCCTTTCTGTCTCTATCTGGAACATATTTCTATGTTTGACTGTATATTGGCTTGCGTTGAGGCTCGAATCTAGGCTGGTGATGGCGTTCATAGTAGGGCTAGTGGATGGGCTAACATTAAGGCTGGTATTGCAGTGGTTAGCATTGAAAAAGTCGTTAAGGCTAGCTTTGCAGCTAGCATTGAGGCTAGTCATTGCTGAGACTAGTTAGTGTTGACGCAAGTATTTAGGCTAACATCAATGGCCAGCATTGAGGCTAGTATTGAAGCTAAATTTGGGACTTGCATGCAGCTATTGTTGTGGTGTTGATGGATGAGTGGTACCGTTCAGCGCTCATCACACGGCTTAATTAGGTGGCACCGGGGGTAGAGGAGTCGCCCGCGGCAACGGTACTTAATGCCTCCCCGTCTGTCGCCTTCACACACAATCCCCCACACGCACACAGACACAATGTTTAATTAGATAAGTGGTTAGGAAGGATCTTTTGTCCTGAGGTGTGATGACGAGAGTTGAGAGACTTGATGATGGCATCGGTCGGGGCCACATGTCAGGCTTAAAAAACAGCCGAGAAATAGAGACAAGAGAGGAGAGATCCAGGAACTACATTCAGATTAGATCAGGGGTTATAGATCTCCATTCCAAAAGTCATTCTTCCCCCGATTAAACTAATTGATGAGGGTCGTTTTTAAATGTTTTGTTGTTATTAGTCATTCTTGGTCATCAAATTGCTTGAGATTATCTATCATGTGTTTGCTATAGCTACTTCTGTTAGTTATATTCCTGATTGCAAATCTATCTTATTGACAAGGTTGTTATGGTCAGCATCGTAAAAAAATAAACAACTCTGTGAAAACCTTGCTCTAATATAGCAGACGGAATAACCTTCTGCAGTAAATTTACACATGGCTTTGAATGTTTTTTTCCTTCCCTCCTTTTATGATTGAAATCTACACGGTGAGCGTGGGATATGTAAGAAGGAACAAGGGAAACCAAGGCATACAAAGCAGACAAGACCTCTGTAATCCGTTGCGTTGGGTTCACGTGCCCGTGAATGAAGACGTGCGTAACCGCCACAATGACAGCCGGTCGGTGAGCTTCAGTGTCAAGCATCGCGGCGCTCTCGTGTCAATTAAAAGCTCTGTAAACTGAGGGCGGTTACATGCTCCCTCGCACACACACAGACATACAAAACACACGTGCAGATCTTTATCCAATTCTTTGTTTTCACAAAGGTGTTTTGATGTGACAGGACTCATATGGAAACACATGCTGCCGTGCGGTGAATAGCACTGGCTTAACATCATAGGTGACAGGCTAAGAAAACATGAATACACTCAACGCTCTCTCTCATGTATGATTTTTTCTTATGATCGATTCTCCTTGCGAACAATGCTGATATTTACATCATGGATGCCAGGGACAAATCGCTGTTGTGTTGTCTCAGTCATCATGAACTAGACTTATTTGAAAATATTGTTTTGTGATACTGTAATATTAGTTGAGAGTATGACATCGTCTTACATGCGATGTAGGATTACTCTTTGTAAGTACATCAACAATGTTAACAATTTTTCTAATCATCACATATAGTTTCATTCCTGTTCCTTTTGGGTTAACGGTGTCCTGTATGAGTAAGTTAACATAAGGGTTAGGGTTATCCTAACAATAGGATGGGTTATTCTATCCCATTCTTGTAACCATTGCTTGTTATCTTACGACCTCCCTCCCTCCCTCCCTCCCTCTCTCTCTCTCTCTCTCTCTCTCTCTCTCTCTCTCTCTCTCTCTCTCTCTCACTCTTTCACTCTCTCACTCTCTCTCTGTCTCGCTTTGTATCTCTCTCTGCCAGTCTCCCACATGGTCATTGAAGAGGTGAATGCCATTCAAGAGGATTTGGAGATCGAGAGGAATTGTCGTCAGAGCGTTGAAATCCTGGCCACAAAGGTACGGCTCATCTCACTGTACAGCTGTGTCTCAGCCCAAACATGCCACGACATGCAGAGCTTCCTCACAGACAAAGAACCGGCATTTACATTAATGCTCTTGTCTTCTTATGATGGGAGACAACGGCTTCTCTGAAAATGTTCTGAACTGTGTTGCACACACAGCAAAACAAACATGCAAGCTAATCACAAACATGCCCACACACACGCACATGTGCAAATAAACGTTGTACATCATCTGTTGATTAGCAACTTGAAGGCCTATCCAAGCCATTGCATTGGCTGCTCAATACGTTTTTTAACGTATCGACAAGTTAGTTCAATATGAGCAGATATGTATCAGCTTGTTGTTGATCTGAGTTTCTTAGATTAAGTAGGTCTACTAAGAGTAATCGTAATGATTCTGTTATTGTTTAAAGCAACAACCAAACCTGGTCCTCCTCCTTGCATCCTTTACACCTCCAATGCCAATCAGGCAGCCATGTTTAAAGCAGAAATGATTGTGAAATACTGGGTCCGAACGTCTGAACTGGAAACGACAAACCAATGAAACATGGTATTGGAGATGATGCATGACTTTTCCTAATGTGTAGATTCTAAATATATCTTTATTTTATATACTAATATGAAGTGTGTTTGAGCACATCGTTTCTGCGACTTCTTCTCCTGCTCTGGTTGAATTTGATCCTGTTCACAAATCTGAATACTTTTTATACATTTTTGTTAATATGTAAAATCAAGTCATAAATATTCTCAAAGTAGAGGCCTATCTGCAATCAAAATACAAATATAACGGCTGGTGTCCCCTGGACAACATAGATAGAGTGTAAATTCACATAGTTTCCAGCATGAAAAGCAGAAAGCCCAATAACCAATCATTTTGTTCAAGGAAGAGCATATTATTCCAATCAGCAGGTCCGGTCCAATCAGAGCGCTGGGATTCAGCCAGCATCCTGCTCTGAAACTTCATTCATAAGGAGGATATGTTGACTCCTCTGAGAAGAACTTGCTGATATCTATATGTCTATGATTTGATTAAAATTGCATCACCCTTATTATTTACTTTTATCAAATTATGTTTGGGTTGACCAATCAGGCAAGAGAAGAAAGGAAGTTGGTGAAACAGTCCAGAGATTTGAACTCAACAACATTTTACTAAATAAATTCACAATGCAGAAAAACCAAGGTGGCCTTAAAGCAAAAACATAAATTTATTTTTGCTTAAATTGGCCTCTTTAAACATTGGCTGATTAATCTGTTAGATCAAAAGATTGGTGATTGGATGTTTTCTGTTAATACCTCAAAGGGTGACAAAAATGGGTCGCTTTCGAATGACCTGATCAATATAAAATCAATACTTTGAGACAGAGTTAGGGAGAAAGACCTAAATCTATGTTCAAGATAACATATTGGAGGCATGAATAAATGTTGACAGCACATACTGTATATATAAAATATAACCATTTTATTGGAGCAGCAACAGCATCCCTGGACTCTGGGCGGTGGCAAGCCTCGCTCTGCAGCTCATTTCCATTTAAATCACACCCAAATATTTGGGGAGGTTTAAACCAAGGGAAGACAGGCAAATTGAGCCTGTGTTAATTTCTCCCAAGTCCAATGACGGTTATTTTGACTTGCCAGCTCTTTCCAAAGAGCAGTAACAGAGGCGGTGAAACTTGAATGTGATTTTCCCAACACTTTGAATTAAAACCAGACGACCGAGGATGCCAGCAATTTGCGAGCGGCCAATCAGTGGCACGGTGGTGTTTGCGATTGCTTGACTTTTTTTTTTCTTCAGCGTTGATGTGTGATCAGCGCGGGGGACAGCGGGAGCGACGAATTTGTTGGCGGTGACCTCCCCTGGTCTTGCCCTCCGTGCCAATTGATTTATTTGAGTGCATAAGTTCATACGCACCCTTTTATCAATCATAGATTATACCAAAAGGGCTGTGATTCCATGTTATGTATTGTTGATTGCATCTTGCACGCACACACACATAAAATATGCCTTTTGAAGGGCGTCATCAAAAGACTGAATTGCTGCTATTCGCATCCAGCATGACGCCATTAATAATGTATAATTTGTGACTTGCCTTCTCTCTTTCTCTCTCTCCTCTCTCACTCTCATCCTCTATCCATCCTCTTCCTCTCTTGCTTTCTCTTATCTCCCGTCTCTCTCTCTCCATCTCTCTTGTCTCGTCATCATCTCTGTGCACTTTCCTTCCCACTTGAGAACGCATCAAGACATATGCAGAATTGGCCATCTTCCTCCCTGCCATAGGGTTCATTAAGGGTTTTACTTTACTGACGCTCGCCCTAATTGACACATATGGCTGTCGGGAGACGAAGCACTGGAGTCTGCGTTCCCAAGTGGATATTGGGACCCCCCCCCCCCCCCCCCCCACCGTATAGCTCTGATGAAAAAATCCTGAATCGCTTGATATAGAGAGCATTGGATTTCAAAATACGATGTGCAAATTGCTGCAGGAATTAGTCGCAAATACCCCGTGTGCTATCAATGAAAAGATAAGAAAAGAGAGCAATGTTCGATGAGAAGGGGAAATATTTTGGCCACTTTTCCCCATTGTTCCTCTAAGGAGGTGTCTGGTGTTACACGGCTGTTTGTTCGTCTCATGTGCCACGCCTTCTTCTGCTGATTGCAGGGACGAGGAAAACTAAAGAAATCAGAACACAAGCTCAGGCGTGCCATCATCCTGCTCCTTTCTTCTGACTTTTACATGCACAATGAATTACGTCCTGTGTGACGGCTTGACTTAGAAAATAAAAGCCCCCGCGACAATGAGAGCAGGATGAGGCTTTGTTCTGCTGTGTTTATCATGGTAAAGTATACCTCCCTGAAATGTGTTGCGTGCGTGCGTGCGTGCGTGCGTGCGTGCGTGCGTGCGTGCGTGCGTGCGTGCGTGCGTAGCGTGCGTGCGTGTGCGTGCGTGCGTGCGTGCATGCATTCATAGTTCATTGACCCTCCATCTCCTCATCCCTCCACCTCAATGTGTTCATCGTTCTAACCACATTCAACATTCCCTCATCAAGCTAAATGCATGTGTACATAGGTCTATCCCCTCGTCCTTCGCTTTCTCCACCTTCAATGTGTTCATAGTGCATAACTTAAATCTAACACATCCCCCCCCACTAGTCCATGTTACATAGGTCTATCACCTCATCCTTGCGCCCCCTGCATGTGTTAATAGTTCCATCACCTAATCCCCTCACCCCTCACTTGCATGTGTTCATCCTCCATGTGGTTCCCAGCTGAAGCGTCAGAACCGCTCCCTGAAGAGGAAGAGCATGCTGCTGATGGCTCATCTGGGGGCCCCGACACCATCACTGAGATCCAGCTGGAGGAGGAAGAGGAGCAGGAGAAGAGCAGAAGGAGGAGGAGGATTTGCAAGGAGGCCAATCAGGAGTGTCTCCTGACCAATCGCCAGACCACCATCACAGGTACCTGGTGGGGCCTGCAGTGATCCTCTTCTCTGACAGACCACAATGCTCCCAGATAAAGTTAGTTTTTCTATGGACAAGGAAAGTGAAGAGAGGCAGGACAAAGCGGTTAGGGAGAGAAGGAAGGACCTGGAACATAGCACTGTAGTTTGGCATCCGAGTTTAGTATAATGGCACTACTTGGTCAGGACGCTCTGTTTGTGTGTAAAGGTTATCAATGTTTGTGCAATTGATGTGTGTGTTTGTGTCAGAGCTGCGTGAAAAACTCTCTCAGGTGGTGCAGGAGAAGACGCGAGCCGTTGCCGATGTAGAGGCCCTCCGAGACCATCTTCGTGACACCAGAGACGAAGTGAGTAGGAGTAGAGTAAACGGGGCCTCAGCGGTGGCACTCAAACCTATGGAATCCCCTTCCACCCCACATCAAGTCCTCTACCACCCTTGCCAGTTTTAAGTCTAATTAAAGACATACCCTTTCACTCTTGCTTTTAACAACCCTTAACACCCTTAACCTTGTTACTTGTTCCTTACTACTTTTATTGCTTTCTTTCTACTTATTTTCTACTTATTTTATGCATTTATTTTTTAGTCAAGACTGGGCCCCTTTCATCAACTGTCCTGTCAATGTAAAACGCGTTGGGTCAACTCCTGTTAAATGTGCTATATAAATAAAAGTGACTTGACTTGACCCACTAGTTAAATCTCCTGGTAGCTCAATGCAGGTTCCACTCTGACCTGTGGCCCATGTTCCTCCCTCTCTTCTTCCAATGACTTTCTCTCTTCACTCTCCTGTCCATAAAGGTACTAATCCCATACAAATGCGTGTGTGTGTGTGTGTGTGTGTGTGTGTGTGTGTGCGTGTGTGTGTGTGTGTGTGTGTGTGTGTGTGTGTGTGTGTGTGTGTGTGTGTGTGTGTGTGTGGTGTGTGTGTGTGTGTGTGTGTGTGTGTGTATAAATAAGTAGAATAAACATGGACAAATGTGTGTTATCTTTTCACCTCACCTTATATTTACAGATCGGTTAAATCCAACAACCTCTCATTTTCCTATTTCCTTAATAAGTAACTGAAGAATGAAATCAAATGGAATGAGAAAAAAACTGCAGAGTTGGCCAACTGTTTATTATTTACTTTTACCGATTGGCTGAAATACCAGAGACGCATCTGTTGTGAAACTTGGGGAGTTTAAAGTTTAGGGTTGGTCTTTTAACACATGAAAAGTCATTTTACTGGCTTTACTTTAATGGCAGTTGCTGAAAGAGAACACGATAACAGTGTTTTGAATCGCAGAGACCATGCGGCAGAGAACCCTCCTGCAGAAATACACCGAGGTGAGCGTGTGTGTGTGTGTTTGTGTATCTGTATTGTTGCTGTAAGTTAATCTTGAGTAGATATACATATTGCAGAATAAATTATACCTACAATGTCAATCTCTTTCTCTCTATCCAATGCGTTGGATAGAGAGAAAAAAAACTTTTTTTATTGCCAAAGCATTTAACAATGTAATATAATCATCATAATAATTTTAATAATAATAATAATAATAATAATAATAATAATAATAACATAATCAAACAACTAAAAATAAAATTCCATATGTCTCTTTTTCTCTCACTCTCTCAATGTCTCTCTGTCTCTCTCTCTTGCCCTCTTGCTCGCATCGCTCTCCGCTCTCATTCTCTCTCTCCAGTGTCAGTGTTTTGCAGCAGAGAGTTTGAGGTGTTGCAGGATGACCTGAGCTTGGAGAGAGACTTGCGGACAGAGGCGGAGAAGTTTCCAGGGAGGTAAACCAACTCTTCCTTAGCTTTAACAACATATCTCTATAAACTACAGTCAACTAAATTGAACGTAGCATGTAGTAGAAAACCTAGTCTGGCTAACATCGTCGTGACTAGGTGTTTAACCCCCAACCGAAATGTTCTAGGTTCAAACCCAATTGTCTATCTGTAGGTATCCGTGCAAGATGTAAGGTGTAAGATGCATGATAGAATATGCAAGTATTGTTCATGACACCATGACATGTCCTACTCCTTCTGTCCAGATGCTTGGTTGGAGCAGAAGAAGCTGAGGAGACAGAGCCAGCTGCTGGTCCAAAGTGCCGCCCCTGGCCACGCCCTACAGGAAGCACTACGAGAGGTCGCCAAGCTCACCCAGGAAGTGGAGACCCAAAGGTGGAGCACCTGCAGCAGGTCTGAACAAACCCACTTCCTCCAACACTAGATTGATCACCCCGCTAGCCCTTATGCTCCAGTGCTGGTTTTATGAACCCTCTGAACTCAGCCCCCAAAAACGAACCCCTTCCCCCTAACACCCTTATCCCCTATCCCTTTCCCTGGATTAGCACATTGGGGTTGGGATGAAGATCCCAGGGCCTGACCTGCCAGATTCCTGCCTACAGCAAAACACAGCTTGGCTGGCTAATTCCACTGCTTGGCACAGCGGCAGGAACAATTAGGGCTAAGTGGGATCGCTGAACTCCCCTGCGCTGGGGTGAGAGGGGAGATGTCCTCTTCATTTGGGGAACAATGGACACATTGTTGGGGGAAGCCGAGGTGGCAGGATGACGAGGGGGCCGGCGAACACGCAACGCTGGCAAAAGCATGTTTACACTCCTCCACGGGGCACCAATGCTCATCTAGTCTGACATTCAAGTTATTAGTTATTTCGAACCTTAGATATAATTATAAGAAAGCCTGCATTCGAAAAAAGTATATTACTAATGGATGTATCAATATTTGATCATCTTTCAAACAAAATATCTAGATATAGGTGATCTAATCGAACAAAAACAATGGTAATGTTACTTTGTTTTGATTTATTGGAACAAAAAATGGACAAATGAAGCAAACATTTCTGTTGAGGAGATAGTTAGGAAACTGTATTCCCTTATAGCTGTTTTTGCCCTCTTTGGCTGAATGACCTCAATGAGATGTTCCTTGAACTGTCTACAAGTCTCTGACATCGGTTGGGAGAAAGTTGATCCCACTCCTCTATGCAGAATTCTTCAGCTGTGTGATGTTTGAGGGGTGTCTTTCCTGCACAGCCCGCTTCAAATCCCCCACAGCATCTAAATAGGATTAAGATCCTGGCTTTTACGCGGCCATTCAAGAACTATCCACTTCTTTCCCTTGAGCCATTCCTTGGTGGATTTGCTGGAATGTTTTGGGTCATTGTCATGTTGCATGGTCCACATATGCTTCAGCTTCAATTTTCTGACGGATGGTCTCACCTCTTCCTCAAGCCCCCTCTGGTACAATAAAGAATTCATGGATACTCTATGATGGGGAGCTGGCCAGCCCCCGCTGCTGCCAAACAGCCCCAGACCATGACACTCACTTTAACAATGAAGCTAACCAAATGTCAGAGGTTTAAATAAGGCAGGCTCCTCCAAAAATCCTCTCTAAGAATGTTCTAATAATTTGCACCTAATGTAGTGCACTTGCTTTTAATGTAATGCATTTTAAGTAGCAACATATGTGGGTGTTTCCTTACTTTTACCTTACAAGGAATTGCAGTTAATAACATCTTCCATATATATATATTTTAAATTTTTAATACTATATTACATCCATCTCTGTATGGATGTAAAGATGTAGTTAATAAGCATCTTATTATAGTAATAATAAGAATCTTCAAATATGTTTAAACATATTTTTTTGGGGAATCCTAACTTTTCAAATGACTGTATATATTCTAGGCTAAAATTCCATTATCTCAGAATATTTTTCATCCTAATCGAAAGCCCGTTAATTTTTTTTGTCAATATAGAACACAGGATCATTTTTCGACATCACTTATACTGTATATCAAACCTGGGCATGGACTGAGGGTGTATGTGTGTGGCGATACTGAGCCGCCAGTCTCACTAGCTTAATGACTGTGTGTTTGTGTGTGGTGTGTGCGTCTTTGTGTGTGTTCGTGTCGCCAGATGAAAGAGGCAGAGGAGCGAGTGCGGAGCGGCCAGGCTGAGAAGGAGCTGACGGCTCTGCGATGCAAACTTGACCTCCTGGAGGAGGAGAAGGAGGAGCAGGGGGGGAGGTGCACCGGGCCGAGAGGGAGGTCAAGGACCTGCGCTCCACCGGTGAGAGAGAACGCAAGAGGGAGAGAGAGAGATAGCAGAGGGTGGAGAGAGACTAAGAGAGAGTGGGGGATAGAGAGATATGAGAGGGGGGAGAAGGAGAGCCGGGTGGATAATAGAACGGGGGGAGAGAGAGAGAGAGAGAGAGAGAGAGGGAGGGAGGGGAGAGAAGAGAAGGGTGGCTGGAGGGATGGGAGAGAGGAGCGGGTTTGGAGAGGGGGAGGGAGGCGGAGGGAGAGATGTGGAGAGGGAGGAGAATGTGGGAGCTGAGAGGTGATGGGAGCCCAGGGACGTTGCCCGTAAACACTCAGGGCTGAATTCCAGCGGCGCTGCATCACAAAGCACTGAGCCTGACCCCATCCCCTCTCTCCTCCTGCCATCGTTTCCCCCTTGAGAATATTCACAACTACAGTTTGTGCTGTCGTTGCTCAGACTGTCCCAACGGCCACATTCTGCGCCACTGAGTGGCCTCTTGTCTTCATGGTCAATTAAATGAGAGATCGCCCGGACGACTATGGAATGTTACCGGAACAACACAGCCAGCCTGATGGCTGTTAAATGCCCTGTTAATATATCCTAATCAAGGGTCATATTTATGTGCACCTATTGCACTCCTTACTGTCCCTTCTGTGTTTCTGCTAAATGTTTCCCCCCCTCTGGCTTTGTGCTTGACTCCTTCCTTGTCCTTCACATGGCTGAAGGCTAGAGGGTATACTACGGTGCCTGTGTAGCCCTTTGAGGCCGTGACTCTGTTTAAGGGCTCTACATATAGAGTTGACTTGAATTGACTCCGCTTGTGTGTTGCGGTTGAAGTCGAGGAGCTCCAGCAGAGGCTCCAGATGGCTACCAATCCCCCTACAGGCCACGCACCTCCTCCTCCGCCTCCTCCCCCCCCTACACCACCACCACCACCACCACCACAGCCCACCAACCCTCTCAGGTAAGGTTAGCCACAGGTGTGAGGGAGTCGGTTCACTTTAAAATGTCCTTACCAGAAGGTCTGTCCCGAGCCACCTGACGATCGGGTCTAGACAAGGTTTGACACGCGACCATCCTTCTCTCAGCTCCCTGCTGTCTCTGATCCGCAAGAAGAAGGGCGGCACAACGGACATCCCTCTGGTCGTTCAGGACTCCACCGGGGAACCAGGTAGGAACAAGCTGAATGGATAAACATGCCAATTCAGTACAGATGCCCCATCAATAAACATTTTATTATCACAATCATAATGCTTGTATTGATTTAGCAAGTTATTTGATTAATGAACTTGCTAAATCAATACAGATGCTTAATCGATGAACATGCTCAATTAATAAATGTGCTAAATCAATACAGTTGCTACATCTGTAAAGATTCCCAATCAATAAACATTTTAAATTGATAAACATGCTATATCAATACAGATGCTGTATCAGTACAGATAAAGAATCAATAAAGATGCCAAATCAAGGAAGATGTTCAATCAATAAAGATGATAATTAATGAAGATGATTAATCAATAAAGATTCTACATCAAGAAACATGATAGATCAATGCAAATGCTAATTCAATAACAATGCTGACTCAAAGTTGCCTCATCAAGAAAGATGCTCAATCAATACAGATGATAACGGATGAACGGGTGAATGTGTGTAGGAAAAGGGAACCCATGATGAAACTTTTGTGACCTTGAGGTACCACGCTGGTGACGTAGAGACCAGTGCACCGCGCTGGTGACGTAGACCTGGGGTGTACCTGCGCTGTGGGTTTCATTCACCCCTATTCTCAGCCCCCGTTCACGAGCACACGATTCAGAGCAAAATAAATCGGACGGCCACCGTGGTTGCATTGCAACAGCCCCCAACAATGAATTCAGAACGTCCCGCATGCCGCGGTTTCCCTCTGCTGCCGAACTCTTCTTATTCGAAACCAGGGGTTGAATATCCCCCACCACCACTGCCACAGAAACACTGCTCTCACAGGAGAAGCTATTCTTCACCTGCTCTATGGCCTCGTGCGAGTCACTCTTGAGTGGAAAGATAAACACCGTGGCTGGTGGCGAATGAGAACATATTAACTTCTGCCTCTCCCATTGGCCGATTAGGTCAGAGGTAAATTCTTATATCTGCCCAAACAAAAGGGGAGCCTTGACTTGGGAGAGCTGGTTGACTGAATAGAGCGCTTGTCTTTGCTCGGGACTAAGATGGTTGGCGGGCGTCAATTGGCCACTGTGCCCGGGGGTGAATGATGGGAATTTGACGCCAGGTTGAAAGGACCCAAGGATACTTGAGTGACTTTTGAATAATACGGAAATATTTGAATATAACTTTTTAATAAGAAATAGCTTTTCCTCAACGTTTCTGAGGAAATTTAAATCTCAATGGAGCCATTGTGTGTGTCGTTGAATATAAGCTGTTAGAATGTTTTTATTACCCAAAAGACTGCGTTCGTCAGTGGATTACTTTGTATTATTCTTTTCCTTTTAATGATTTTTTCTTTTCACCGGAACTTTTCACCCTGCATAACTTCTGGATGAAAGTGTGCTATTTTGTTTTAATGAGGGGAATTCATTGAATTCCACACAACACAAAGACATGGGCTTTAAAATGACGGTTAACAGAGACATACAAAACACACAAACTCCTACTTAATAAAATTATCTTTCACATTCCTTATTTGATTTATTAATAATTCACAAGAATATCTCTCATGGTGTCGGCAAGCAAATAATTTTTTTACTTCAAATCAATAACAGCGTCAGGCACAGATGATGATTTGAGACACCTTTATGCTTATTTTGGTAATTGGACCGGTCCTCCACATGGTAGTTAGATGTAGTTAGTAAGCATCTCTGCATCAGTTTTAGTTAGGCCTGTATCCTAACTAACTTCTCATTTTATCTTGTGCTGGTGCTGTACTGACCTGCGAGACTAAAGGAGGTAGTCTATCTTTTTTTTCAAATAACTAGTATTGTAGTGTACCCTGTCTCTCTCTCGCTGTCTCTGTCTCTCTCTCCCTCGCACTCTACCCCCCCCCTCATCCTCTCTCTCTCTCTCTCCCCCCCTCTCTGTCCCTCCTCCTCTCTCCTCCCTCTCTCTCCCTCCTCCTCTCCCCTCTCTCTCTCTCTCTCTCTCTCTCTCTCTCTCTCTCTCTCTCTCTCTCTCTCTCTCTCTCTCTCTCTCTCTCTCTCTCTCTCTCTCTCTCTCTCTCTCTCCCCCCTCTCTCCCTCCTCCTCTCCATCCTCTCCTCCCTCTCTCCCTCCTCCTCTCCCTCCTCTCTCCTCCCTCTCTCTCCCCTCCACCTCTCCCTCCTCTCCTCCCTCTCTCTCCCTCCTCTCTCCTCCCTCTCTCTCCCCCCTGCTCTCCCTCCTCTCCTCCCGCTCTCTCCCTCCTCCTCTCCCTCTTCTCGCCTCCCTCTCTCTCCCTCCACCTCTCCCTCTTCCCTCCCTCTCTCTCCCTCCTCTCTCCTCCCTCTCTCTCCCTCCTGCTCTCCCTCCTCTCCTCCCGCTCTCTCCCTCCTCCTCTCCCTCCTCTCGCCTCCCTCTCTCTCCCCCCCCTAGTGTTGGATGTCAGGAGGCAGGCGGTGGATGAGATGATGGACAGGATCAAGAAGGGGATCCTCCTGCGGCCCGTAGCCCGGAGCCCCAGCACCAGGACCAAACCCAGGGTACCCCTCACCCCAGATACCCCAATGCCATAGAAAACCTCCCATAGTGCACTATGCCAGTATGTTAGCATTCAACACCATCTGTGCGGCCTGTACTATCTTCCACCACAGCTCCGTTTGTTAAATCATATCACACCGTCTCGCAACATCTCCTAGTCTTTAACGCAGCATTAGAGCTTGTTCTGTGTGGATAAGGACACCGCTCTGATTAAATAACAACACAGGGTCTTCTTAAGACCATTCCCCGCTACTACGTGCTCTGAAATTAGCTGGTATTATAGGAGCCGTCCTGTTCAAGTCATTATCAAGAACGGGGAAAATCTGAAAATTGACTTGTGACTCAAATGGATTCGGTGAAAAAACACCAGTGTCTGTCTGTAGTTAAGACTCTAAGTGCGGAACGAGGAAAGCAAATATAATTTTTCAAACTGCTGTTTATTTACCAAGCCCATCTCTCTCTTCTCTCCCTGCTCTTCCCCCTCCCTCTCCCCTCTCCTTCTCCCGTCTCTCCTCTTCTCCCCTCTCTCCCTCTTTTCCCCATTACCACCTCTCCACTCTCCCCCATTCTTCTTTCCATCACTTTCTCTTCTCTCAATCTCTCCACTTCCACCCTCTTTCTCCCTCCTCTCTTCCTCTCCCCTGTCCCCTCTCTCCCCCTCCCATCGCTCTCTCCTGCTCTCAGGTGGAGAGACTGCCGTCTAACTCTGCCATTCAGGAACTGAAAGGAATCATGGTAATGGAAGTTTGAAAGTTTGAAAGCTTCAACTTTCCCTTTAGTGATGGGTTGGAAAATAAGAAGGGTTGAAAATGCACCAGAGGACATTTTTTTGTGCTTTGAAAGGTTTTAAAGCAACTTAATATTTATAATATAAAAAACTAGGAATATCACGCAGGTGTCTGTCTAATACTATGGTAGTTCGAGTTGGATGAGTTGGAGCGGGTACAGAAGTCAGGTACCAGGTAAATAATGTAAAAAAAAAACAAAGGATATAAGATGAACCTGTAGAAATGATTTGACTCTTAGTCTGGTGTGTTCTGTCTTCCTCCTCCGCTCAGGAAAAAGTCCAACGGACGGCTCCGCCGCGGGCCCTGCCGCAGGCCACGGAGATCGACGGGACCGGGGAGCTGGAGAAGATTTTACTGAGAAGGCGGGGCGCTCTGGAAGCCACGCCCCTCTCTGGTGAGTGACTTAAGGGGTTGAACTGTGTGACAGAAATGGGAAGGGGTGTGTGTCATTCAAATTTGCTTGATTCCGACTCTGCTTATCGAATCGGGAACTTATAGATCCTGGGATCTGATGTAATTTTTTCCGTAAATTGTCCACTGCGCATGGAAAGTTTAGTTTATACAAATAAATAATACTCTTTCTTAAATGAAAATTGTAAATGTTTGAACGTTTTAAATGTTGTTGACGCAAGGAATCCTGGGACGACATCGTCCCCTTTACTTTGGTAAAGGATGGTCCAGTGAAGCATTGGAAGCCATCGGAATGCATATTCTTAGCATTATGCTCTTATATTAAGTTATTTTACCCAGGTCATGATGCGCCTCAGCTGAAAGCTAACGTGGTCTAATCAAACGCACGTACACTGATAGGCAGTCAATTTAAGACCTGACTGTATGTCTCTTAAGATAAATACATCTTCTAAATTACTAAATAGTGAAGTTAGATTTTAATGTCATGAGGTAGGACAGGATTATTTGCTCTGAATGAAGCGAAAATGTCCATGTAAGATACGTACTTGAGCCTGTTTGTATTTATCTTCACTACTAAGTGTTTTTTTTTCATAAGTAGATTACCCTCACCTTGTCACATGAAATTGAGTGTCGTTAATACATTGACCTCCCATCTGAAAATAAAGTCCTTCAACATAGGTCTTGGGTGAAGTGTGAATGGAACATGGACAAAAGGTGGATTTTGTTTTTCAAACACGCTGATTTAAAGTTTCTGCGACGTTCGATAAGTTGTGACATCGTGTTCGTTCTAGTGAATATATGGACACCTGTGTTAGGCAATGCAAGATGGTGTCGTCAATGGTCCTTTTAAACTGGATCACATGTGACTCCCACTTATTGCTGGGTAGCTTCTTTTATGTATTGTGATTATGTTTTGTTTCACCTTTATTTAACCAGGCTGTCACCATTGAATCCCTAAACCATCTGTTTTACAAAGAAGATCTGGCCATGACAGCCTACAATACAACACAATACAACCTACAGTAAACAACATGAAATACCACTGAAAAAAACATTCTTGTACACATTCAATCGGGCAGAGATGAAGAAAGACTTTCGAGGTTAAGTTGTCACATGGATTTCTCTGAGCTTTGTATGGTGAAAAGTGTGTGTGTGTATGTGTGTGTGTGTGTGTGTGTGTGTGTGTGTGTGTGTGTGTGTGTGTGTGTGTGTGCGTGTGCGTGCGTGTGTGTGTGTGTGTGTGGCCGCATGCGTGTGCGTGCGTGTGTGTGTGTGTGTGGCCGCATGCGTGTATGTGTGTGTGTGTGTGTGTGTGTGTGTGTGTGTGTGTATGTGTGTGTGTGTGTGTGGCCGCGTGTGTGCATGCGTGCATGTGTGTGTGTGTGTGTGTGTGGCCGCGTGCGTGCGTGCGAGTATGCGTGCGTGTATGTGTGTGTGTTTGTGTGTGTGTGTGTGTGTGTTTGTGTGTGTGTGTGTGTGTGTGCTTCTCCACAGACACGCCTCCTCCCAGCAGGGGGCTAGATGCTAGGACGCCGTCGTCTTCGTCAAGGTCTAAGAAGACCAGGCCGAGGCCCTGCTAGGGCCGGTTGGTTTATTCTGGTAAACAGCAGTGACTTTACAATCTCCACCTCCTCCATTTTGATGTTCATGAAAAACTTTCATGAACATCAGTTTCTCTGCTGACCTTCTATCACATGACAAACTCTACGTATTCCATTGTGTTGTTCTGGAATGACCATGAGATGAAGACCAATGAATAATGAATAATGTGTCAAATCTGTTGTTGATGAAACAGTAAGAAAGAATAGGCACCGTTGTTAGGCACACTTTAAACGTAGATTTAGTTCAAATGAAACTATATAGCATATTCACTAACATGTGGTGGCGCTTATGCATTGCACTCTACTGACCTGGTACCTACTAATTACATCACTTCCTATCTGGCCAGAGCATCCAAAATGTATAATGTTATTAGATCTTAATCCACTGATTCATATAAAAGAGACCAGACGTCTGTATCCTACTCCCAATTCATTCTGTGCCCCCTTGAATGGTGTGTTTGCATAATTTCCTATAGATCTAAGTACTGTGGTACATGTTGATAATAAAAAGAAAATAAGTTCTTGGAAAATCAATTTTGTCTGCCTTTTAGTAGATTGACTGCATTCACGCTTCAAAAAACTTTAGAAAGTCATAATGATCTTGTTAAAAACAGAATGTTCGTTTAAAATTAACCCTTGGAATGGACTTTTTGTGGAATCAAAGTGAACATCAACTTCATGGTTTCCCTATAATAACATGTCCATTCCATGGAAAATTAATATTTCTTCGTGGGTCTTTTGAAAATCCACGTATTTATTGTGAGAACGTCATCAAATAGTGGTAGATTTGATCATGATTATCTTGTTAAACAAGATACATTCATAAAATTAACCTTTGGAATGGACTTATGTAAATGCAGAATAACACATAACATGACTATACAACGCAAAGACATTGATTCAAATAAAATGCAAGCTTTGTGATTTCGGTGATAGCTGGATCCATATCAATCACCATATTTACGATGGAAAACATTGCATTAACTAACAAACAAAACATCATATACATTCAATGAATGAAGATCATGAAAATAAATGCAGATTTATGGCTAAAAATGTTATTCAAATGCATTTTAATACTGTCTTAACATTTTGTAGTTTTCTTTTGTCCGTTTTTTTTTTTTTATGAATTTTCAATACACCAGCGAATGCTCATGTGTGCGTTTTTGAGTCACAATGAAAAACAATCTATTCTGTCATTGAGGTTGAGGAACACATTGCGAATTCTCCTCTCTCCCCCATTCCTGTCTCTCTCCCCCATTCTTGTCTCTCTCTCTCTCTCTCTCCCCCAATTGCTCTCTTGCTCTCTCTAACGCCATCATTTACTTTCTTCTCTCCCCCAATCCCCCTCTGTCCCTCCCCTGATTATTCTCTCGCCCCAATTACTCTCTTCCCAAATACCCCTCAATGCACAAAATGGTGGTCAATATATTCCCCACCATTTTGTTTTGGCCACTGCCGCTTACTGTGCATGTGTTTGTGTGTGTGTGTGTGTGTGTGTGTGTGTGTGTGTGTGTGTGTGTGTGTGTGTGTGTGTGTGTCTGTGTGTGTGTGTGTGTGTGTGTGTGTGTGTGTGTGTGTGTGTGTGTGTGTGTGTGTGTGGAGGAGCAAGTGACAGATTTAACATTAGCCAGAGTTTCAGAGCAGAGAGCGGGGGCTTAGTCCAGCTAAACCGGCCTCTTTAGAATACACACCGGCATTTGACCGCGTCACCCCGAGGTTAAGCCATCGTTAAAGGTGTGTCTTTAACTACGAGGCGATGGGAGGGTGGAGGGGAGGTGGGGTACGGGCGGTGGGATCAACCAGCGCCCTCCAAATGTATTTACAATGGCCGCCATGGTCAGTTAGCTACGATGGTGGGCTTTTTGTTTGGCTGGCTCTTTCATGGACACCTGGCCACGGTTCCCAGACGGCTGCTTCAGTGAGGGAGTGAAACGTGAGAGCCATCCGCCGAGCGCTCTGTCCATCACCCTTTGTGTCCGCCACTAATTAAGGCTTTAGGGTTCATTTAGCAATTAGCTGCAATTTCCAGGCCAGATAAAGAGCTTGAGTCCAGGCCACATAAAGAGCTTGAGTCCAGCCCCGGTGAAGGCTTCAGCGTTGCCGAGCCTCCCCCAGCTCTGAGCTCTAAACTTGGCCCTGTTCAATGCATCTCCTCCTCTGTCGTCCGAAAAATTCGTCTTCCGGCACCTTGACTGACTGCAGCAGCAATTACAGTGGAAGTCACACTCTTTAATTGTGTTTAATGGCAGACTTAGGCCGCCACAATAGGCCTCTCGGTGGACAAAGCACAGTCATCTGTGAATGGATTTCGGCAGACTTACAGGACTCCCAAATGAACGGTTGTCGCTTGGCCTTGGGTTTGGTTGTTTTTCTTCTCTCCATGGCGCAGTAACTATACTCATACGCCGGAGGAGCTCGGATAACGTGGTGAGAGTGAGCCCTACTCCACAGCCAAGCGCCTGACGAGATGAAGAGAGGGCTCACGTTATTGATTTATGTCATCGGCCTCTCCGTGTATCCTTATATCCTCCCATGTCAATGAGTGATCATTTTGCATTGGGCAAACACTATTCTGCGATCCAGCGGCCCTTCTGTGTTATAGAAGAACTTATCTGCACGAGGCTAAGCTACGCTAGTTTCCTTGTTAAGTCATTTTGTATTCTACTGAGGAATACTGATGAAGCTTTCATAAGGGATGAAGGGTATTTCTACCTCTGTAATAAGGGTATTTCTACAGTGGCTGGATTACACGTTGATTTGAAACCTTGGTAAACTTCCTCACTGCTCCTAATACTGGCAGACTTTCTGTGCGCCGTGACGCCATTGTGTTTCCTGTGCTCTAAGGAAGTGAGGTTACGGCAGCGGTACGCTGCTCCGTATGCCAGGGCCGCGGGTATAGACGCGCGGGGGGGGGGGGGGGGGATAGGATCGCCACTGATTGCCATGCAACATGTAATTATTTGCTACGCTTTTATTTTGCAAAGCCGCTGGCGGTGCGCGGCCTTGTTGGGCCGCCACAATGGCGGGTCTTCCATGTGGAGTGTTCCGGAGCCTTTATGGACCGGACAATTAGAGGGCTCTTTTTCTGCATGTTTGTGCAACACTTTAATTTGAACTATTTTCTTGTTTCGTTTTATTATTTTCAAAACAAAGTAATTGCCTGGTAGGGGGCCAGACGTGCTCTGAAAAAAGATGCTGCCTTTGTGTGTGTGTGTGTGTGTGTGTGTGTGTGTGTGTGTGTGTGTGTGTGTGTGTGTGTGTGTGTGTGTGTGTGTGTGTGTGTGTGTGTGTGTGTGTGTGTGTGTGTGTGTGTGTGTGTCTGTGCATGCACATGTTTACACAATTGATGTGAAGCCGCAGCACCCAACCAGGCTGATCAAAGTGAATCAAAAAAGAGCAGAAAGGCCTGTGTGTCTAACGAGGTTAATTGCAGCCATTTGGCCGGTTCTATATAAATATATAACTGTCACTTGTTAAATAATGAGCTCTCTTGTCAGGTCTTCCCAGCCACTGATCTGCATGAAAACAAACGCAGAGGGGATTGTATTGGTTTGACAATGGGAATAACAGACGAAGGCCTACGGTGTCACACAGGGAGAGGAAGATAGTAAATAAGAGACCTAACAAGAGGACAACCTCCCTGACAGGCTGAAGGCTGCCTGTGTAAGGCCACACCATTGTTCTGTGTGTGTGTGTGTGTGTGTGTGTGCGTGTGTGTGTGCGCAAGTGTATGGGTGTGTGTGTGTACTTGCGTGCGTTCATGTCATTGGGTGTATGCCTCTGTGTGCATTTGCGTGTGTGTTTGTGTGTGTGAGAGTGAGTGTGTTTGTGTGTGTGTGTCCTCTCCACTGTATCCATACAGCTGAGCTCCTTGTGTCTTCTCTGGTCTCTCCCAGGGCTGAGGAATGGACCTTTATACCTCCAGTCCTACACTCTCATAATTACTTCCTCCAGGAACACACACACACACACACCCACACACACACACACACACCCACCCACACACACACACACAATGACCGGCCTGTTTGTTGGGCCACATT
This sequence comes from Gadus chalcogrammus, assembly GCF_026213295.1. Taxonomy (NCBI): domain Eukaryota; kingdom Metazoa; phylum Chordata; class Actinopteri; order Gadiformes; family Gadidae; genus Gadus; species Gadus chalcogrammus. The sequence continues at coordinate 13,665,470 of NC_079426.1, read as the reverse complement.
GAAGAGCTCTGTGTCAGTGTGTGTGTGTGTGTGTGAGTGAGAGCGCGTATGTGTAAGACAGAGATTGGGTGTGTGTCTGTGAGAAAGGAAAGAATCTGTATGAGAGAGTGAGTGCGTGTAAAAGGGACATCAAATGTGTGGATGTCTTTGTGAGAGTGTGTGTGTGTGCGCATACGTGTGGGTGTGGCCTCCTATTATCTTCTCAGTCCACAAGTCTGCACCAGGACATTTCCCATTTCTCATAATAAAGCTCACACACATATGAGTCACACTGTTAAAGAGAAGATTTAAAGGAGACATATTATGGTGTTTTCCCAACAAGTAAACATAGAATATGAGTTCCAGAAAACATATTTTTGAAGCTCTTTGCTGGAAATAGCTTTTAGGAAAAAAAATCTCACCTACCGCCATTCCCCTCTGTTTCAGTCCCTTCAGAATGTGCCGTTTCTGGTGCCTGTAGCTTTAATGCAATTGAGTTTCTGCCCATTGACCAATGAGCTGTCAGAGTGAACCACAGCATGGAGGAAAGTGATTGTTGCCGTTTGCGGACTCCTTGAGCTCTTTATCTATATAATATAATATAATAATAATAATATTATATAATATATGTAAGAGATAATGCCCGACGAGGTGTCCATTAACAGGAATTATTGGACGACTCGGAGGCCTTAGAACAGTCCGACGCGCAGCGGAGGACGGTTGCCTCCGCAAAGTCCATTAATTCCTGATAATGGACACCTCTAAGGGCATTATCCCGCTTATACCATTGTCACTTGTCAAAGAAAATAAATTAAGACCATTCATTTATATTTTAATGCATTTTACAAACCATATATAAAGTTTTTCACAAGCCATAACTGTTTCCCTGGTAACGCCTGAGGGTCGGACTAATACCTGGAACAATCATTACCCTCCCGTAAGGTTCTTATGCAACGGAAACCATGTTCACTCCTCCATTAAATAGGAAGGACCTGCTACGACTTGGCAACAAGAGGTATTCTAGTCCGCCCAGCTATGAGCCAGAGAGCTAACGTTATGCATTGTACATATTTATAATTCGAAATTCGTCCCAGCCTTTATACCACAGATACTCTAGGGTCTATAGCATATAACCGCGTTGTCTGATTACAGTTTAATTCATTTTTCACCATTTACCAGCTTTCGTTTTGAAGCCGAATCACCGCGCCATTCGTTTCAATGGGAATCGCGACGGGCTATACTTTCAACTTAAAGTGTATATATTCATTATTTGAAATTCGTCCCAGCCTTTATACCACAGATACTATAGGGTCCATAGCATATAACCGTACAGTTTAATGCATTTTTCCCAATTTAAAAGCTCTCGTTTGGAAGGCTGAACAGACAATTTGACTGGAACTACTTAGCAGGTGTCCGTATATCAGGGGTTAATGCACACCCTGCAGCCAATCAGAATCGAGTATACCCCCAGACCGTGGTATAAAGGTATTTATCGATTATATCTAATATCACGGCCAAAAGCTATGTGCGCCTTGGATGGTATTATGAATCATAAAGACTGCGTCTGACGTCTCTTGTACTTCCACAACAAGTAAAGACTCGTAGTGGGGGTTATCTCGGCCATGGTTGAGATTTGGGGGAAAGGAACTTTGGCATTGACACTCTGGGGCCGGTTGCACCAACTGGGCGTAACTAAGCCTGGTCGTAACTGCTAAGTAGGTCTTAGTTACGACCTGGCGTTAGAATGGAACTAACGCCGGTTGCACCAACGGGACTTACGCCTGGTCTTAACTACGCCCGGTCTTAGCCATGCGGCCATGTGAATGTTCCATGGTATGCGCATATCACCGCGTTGCTAGGATACCTCGTGACAACAGCTGTTTACTATTTTATTTGACATGCTGTTGGACACCGAAATAAATAATTCATTCGTTCACTCATTGTCATTCATCAATTGTGTTAATGCCTAACAATAAAACACTGCAAACGAATATAATTAAAATATGTATTTGTAATGTCTGGTTTACGACGAGCAGGCATTTAGACGGGAATGTTTCTGTAGGAGAGATTTGTTTAATGTGTCGGCCTGTATAAAATATATAAACATAGTTAAAACAACATTCACAACTGATTATAAGTTGAGAACGGACTAATCGGCCAGCGATATCTTCCCGACAGGCAGTCGATCTGTGAACACTGATCATATCGCCGGCTGTGCTTTGAAATGCAGTTTAGCGAAGCGTTGCAAGGATGGTGGTAAAGCTGCATTGGATTGGATGTAATTGCTATAGAAACAGCCTGGAATTTCAACTCTACGCCTGCCCCTGACCAGGCGTAGGATTTACGCCTGGTCTTAATGAAAAGAACGCTAAGCCCAGTTGGTGCAACCGGCGTAACGGTTAGGTTGGACTTAGAACGCCAAGTTACGACCAGGCGTAGTTACGACCAGGCTTACGCCCAGTTGGTGCAACCGGCCCCTGAAGTCCATATTGTACCGCGACATGGAGGAGAAAGGGAATGTACTCCGGGAGTTGAGCTGCCGCCGAGCTCCCCGGGCCGGAGCTGCTGGACTGCCGCCGAAGGGAAGCTCAGCTTTCTCCTCCATGTCTCCTCCTCCGGCTGGGGGTACCATGGCGGCAGTCCGGCAGCTCCGATGGAGCTGCTCGTCCGCTGGTCCACAAAATCTAAGCTATGCTCTGTTTGGAGGGGGGTGGGGAAGTGGGAGGAAATATTCAAATGTGCCCCCTTCCTCCCTTCCTCCCCCTTCCTACGTAGGAGGGGGCACCAAAACTGACACGCTCGTTTGGTAACTGTAGGCGGGTACTTTCAGATATGCATATCTCACCCAAAAAATCATGTGGGTGAGATTCGAAGTTTGTATGCGTGTGGGAGCACGCAGGAAAAGTGTGGTTTTCATAATATGTCCCCTTTAAATATTGTCTGTCAATCAATTTGATCGTAGTCCTATTTTAACAATCTTAATTCTCTTTCTAACATACTCATCTCACTATATTTATTTCTAATTCTAGCCTTTTATATTTTATGAGTTCTGTCCATTTAATTGTATTACATTGTATCCACTTCACTCTAAATCAGTTATTTATATATATATATATATATATATATATATATATATATATATATATATATATGTATTCCAATAATACTTTCAACCGATTTATTTAATTATATGAATATTTAATAGTTATGTTTCAAAACTAATAATATATGCTATGTTAGGGGGAGGGTAGAAGGGGGGAGAGAGGGGAGTAAAAGAAGGCAGATAACAAATGGCCGACCACTTGTTCAGCACTCCCAGCCTGGGCCCCGGGAGAGCCTTTGATTGTCTGCAGTCATCAGCCGATGGCTCTGCACCTGCTGGGGCATCGATCATGTCTGTCTGTCTGTCTGCCTGTCTGCCTGTCTGCCTGCCTGCCTGCCTGCCTGCCTGCCTGCCTGCCTGCCTGCCTGCCTGCCTGCCTGCCTGCCTGCCTGCCTGTCTGTCTGTCTTTGTCTCTCTCTCTCTCTCTCTCTCTCTCTCTCTCTCTCTCTCTCCACAAGGCCAAGGTGCACACAGGTGTTCAACACACACTAATAAGTTGCTGTTAAGCACAGGTTTCTCGGCTCTTCGCTTGTATTTCACAGATCTTTGAAAAACCTGTTGTGTGTTTGTAAGTGTAAAATACATTAATTTCCTTCAGTCTCGACAGGGCATGTCGCAACCCAAAAAAATTGACTTGTTGGTATAATGAAATGCACTCGCATTTCTAAAAGGAGTGCTTGACCTACACTTGCACTTAACTGCATAACTACGGTACTTTCCTTGCACAAAACAAATAATAACATGTATTGAGAAATGGTGCATTTTAATAAGAATCTGGTGAAATGTCTTTTGTGCAAACACGTAAAAGGAGAAGACTCGTCCTTCTTAAACCTCCTCACTGATGCCTGCGTCTTCTATGTTAACTCCCACACACAGGGGAGCTGGCAGCGTGGTCCGGGACACTGCAGACAACAGACAAATACAGAATAATTAAGGGATGAACAAACATTTTTACAGCATACAAGTGATGGGGAGATGAGGGTTGAAGATGGCTGCACTGAGACCAGGGGGGGGTAGTTTCTCATATCCCCCCCCCCCCCCCCCTCCAGGCTCTCCTTACCCACTAACTCTAGGTCTCCCCTCTACCACCTCTCTCTGGGTCTCCCCTCCTCTACCCTCTGCCTCTGTCTGGGTCAAGTGTGTCTCCTCGACCCTCTTCCGACAGCTCTCTCTGGGTTTCTCTTCTCTCCTCTACCCTCTACCACCACCTCTCTCTGGGTCTCTTCCGGTCCATCCTGTCCCCTCAACCGTCAGCTCTGTCTGGGTCAACTGTGTCTTCTCTACCCTCTTCCTCCAGCTCTATCCGGCTCCCTCTCCTCTTCCCTCTCTCTTGGCCTCCTCTCTTCCAGTCCGTCTCTGTGTTCCAGTACTATCTGAAGTATTTATCTGTACTGAGAATGTTTCCCCCTCCCCCGCTCCCCACTGAACACAACCAACAAACAAATCAATAAATAGAGAATGAGTACTTTTCGCAAAACGTATTCAGCTGCTGGCTGATTGTCCCACAAAGATGAACTCCCCATTCAGAGATGGTCCAAAGGCCATGAATTTCTGTTTGTGTGTGTGTCTGTTTATAATTAGTTGGCCAATTAACAGATCCAAGGTATTTCCCCCTGGTCCATTCACACACACACACACACACACACACACACACACACACACACACACACACACACACACACACACACACACACACACACACACACACACACACACACACACACACACACACACACACACACACACACACACACACACACACACACACTTTTCTATGATTCATGACACGTTTTCCTTTCATGTTCCAACAGAGATGTGCCCTCCATAGATACAGGCTTTCACACCCCAAATATATCTGTCTGTCTGTCTGTCTGTCTGTCTGTCTGTCTGTCTGTCTGTCTGTCTGTCTGTCTGTCTGTCTGTCTGTCTGTCTGTCTGTCTGTCGACTTCCCTTGCCTCCTTCCTTCTCTCATTCTCCCTCTTTCCCTCCCCCCTCTGTCTCCCCATCTCCGTTCTCCCTCTATCTCCGCCTCTCTATCTATCTATCTTTGTCTAGCCTCCTTTTATATGTCAACGCTCAAATGGGGAAACACAAGGGGGAAGCGGGGCGGTGGAGGATGTGGAGGTGAGGGCAGTGAGCGAGTGGGCCCCTACCCAGGGTTCCCTGCTGCGCCAGCTCTTCTTCTATGGCAATCAGCCGGTTGTATTTAGCGAGCCTGTGTCCACCCTGCAGACCTCCCAGCCTGACGTAGGCCACGCCCAGCCCCACCGCCTCCACAGGAAGGAAGCACAATACACAGGTCACTGACATCACACTCAGCACAGGAAGTGAGCGCCAAGCCACTCAACCGTTTAAATGCTTATTTCTGTACCATAATGTCAGGGCACATGGAGGTAAAGTAGATTGTGTATAACCTATATCGATAAGACAGGACTAGGAGGAGGGGAGGACAGCTGAATCAATAGGAAAGGACTAGGAGAGGACAGTTGAAACAATATGACAGGACTAGGAAGAGGAGGAGAGGACAGATGAAACAATAGGACAGGACTAGGAGAGGACAGATGAAACAATAGGACCGGACTAGGACAGGACAGCTGAAACAATAGGACAGGACTAGGAAGAGGAGGAGAGGACAGCTGAAACAATAGGACAGGACTAGGAGAGGATAGCTGAAACAATAGGACAGGACTAGGACAGGACAGCTGAAACAATAGGACAGAACTAGGACAGGACTGCTGAAACAATATGACAGGACAAGTAGACAGAGACTCACTAGGTCTGAGAGACAGTCCTCGCCGCACGGCTCGCTGTGTGAGCTCGACAGGATCACTGCATCTGACACACACACACACACACACACACACACACACACACACACACACACACACACACACACACACACACACACACACACACACACACACACACACACACTCACCATCTCTTCAACCAATACCACGGCTACCACTATGGTTTGTAAAATCTGTTAAACACTTTTTGCAATTGAGTATTCTATTATTTGTGAACGGCCTGAGTACTAAACAGTTTTGATGCAGCCCACCGTTTTCTATGAACTCACCCCAACCTTACAGCTCAGTAAAACAGCAGCCTATTGACAGCACAGCACAAGCTATGAATAATACATCTGGTACATTAACGAATTATCGCCTCAAACTCACACTGTCGCTATGGAGCACCCCCTCTGCCCTTTAGCAGGGACACAGTCATATGAACACACACGTACACAAACAGGCACAAACATGCATTCAAACGAATACTCACACACACACACACATACAATACACGCTCATACACACTAATACACACACAATGACACAAACACACTCATACACGTATTGGGTGTATGTAGCTGTGTATAACACACATACAAATTCGAAAGGATTTTGATTTAAGGTCTGGAGGCAGATGTCCTTGCACTAAACGTGTTATGTTCAATTGTGTAGCTCTGCATGTTTTTCTTTTTCATGTTCCATGTTTTTATGATCCCATACCACACGCACACTGCACCACACAAACTAGCAAACACACACACACATGCACACACATACTAAGGACATACCAGGGTTTTCCATCATGATTCGAATGAGGTCGCTCACTTTGGTCCCATTCACCTGCTGCAGAACTTGACCTTTCACCCCTGGGAGGGCAGGGGGCGGGGCTCGAGATGCTGACAAACCACTCATGTCACAGAGCAGGGAGCAGGACGCTCCAATAACAGAGCTCAGCCTCTCCCATTGGTCGACGTCCTGATCAAAGAGAAAATACACACACAGTAGGTTAAATATGGTTCAATTAAAAGTAGACAATAACACTTGATTAGTATACACTGTATTAATGTAACAGTAGAAAATGGACATTACTGAACTACGTTTCGATGTATTTGGTTATTCTCTGGCTAAAAACACCTTCTGTTTCATATTGTTTCAGGTTTCAGGAAGAAACTCTATTAACAAGACGCATAGGGCCGGATGTGTTGGTGATGGGCGAGGGGGTACCTCCTTCCTGAGGGGCTGGATGAGGGCCGCCACGGCTGGGTACTTTAGGAGCAGAGCCTGGTACATATCCACCAGCTCATCTGGAGACTTGAGGCTCCCCGCGATCACCTCATACTTCCCCTTGGACTGAGGGGAGCAGGAACAGGACGTGAGTCTCTGCACATTGGTAAAACTATAGAATAAAAGCTCTTGATGAAATGATGTGGGCCTTATTTGTTCCTAAGGAGTTAGTTTGGAAAATGTAAAGACTTTGAGAAAGCACCAATATAACTCCCCGAGATATTGTCGCGATAACAGTGTCTAAATTAGATTTTATCCATGTCTCCAAACCCTTACCGCTCCTATTCTTGACATTTATTAATGTTTGCTTTTGTATGGAATTCACACAGTATACAAAATAATATTTTTTTATACTATTTATTAATTGAATTACCGGAAAACGTGTTGTTATATATATCATTATGGCTATATTCAATTAAGATTTTGGCAAACTCACCCAGCCATAATTGGAATACACATTTAAGATGCATTTAAAATAGCATTGCTGGTTACAACAGCCCGATTGCCTCCTTAAGTCACCATATCTGTATCTTACATCAACCAGACAACATGGCGGCGAGGGTTCGCGTTGATCTTACGTAGTCCATGAGCCGATCAGCCGCGCAGTTCAACCCCAGACGGATATCTTCGCCCGGTGTCAGCCCAAGGTTGCCGCACGCCTCCACCACGAGATCCAGTGCCTGCTCTGGCCGCTCGCACACCAGGACCGGCGCGCCCGCCTCGCTCATTGGGCCCGCCTGCGTGGGCTGCTGGGGAATAAAAGGCCCATCTATTTAACCTCTCCAATGTCACCGCTCGTCCTCCACAACTTTACCGCCGTGTTGAGGATGTATAGGTAGAAAAGGTGTGCGTGGGGTATGTCTGAGAGCTAATTATTCCCATGAACGATAACAACGTGTAGCTTTGGATGGAGAGGGAGCTGCCGTCCCTCCCGAGGTTATTAAGACTGTGAGTGCGCCGCGTTCTCCTTCACCACTCTCTTCACCACAGAATGGAGAAGGAGGAGAAGGTCTAAGCAATACTATTCACTGAAGGTGAGGGGAGGTGACCTCTGCTGGCTTCCATGGTGTCAGGGTAACCTTGCAGGGCAACTAGGCTTTCGAGGGGATTTGAAGTTGCTGTGCAATGGACATGTTTGACACCTTAGCCCAGCTCAGTGCTTTTTTTTTTGCCTCCATACACAAGTCGACTGCATTCAGCTGGGTTCTCGAGAAAGAGATCTGAAGATCCCAACTGAAAGCGGTCGACTGGCGGATGGAGGTTCCTTCCAGCATTCTTTGAGAACCCAGAAAAAGCTGGTTGACTTCAGGAGGGAGGTTCCTCCAGGCTGCTAAGAGAACCCAACCAAATGCGGCCCACTTTCGGACGGAGGTTCCCCCAAATATTATCAGAGAGCCAAACTGAACTCATTCCATCGCCGAACTGCTCATCTGTGCTTCCCCAGCCCTACGCGAGTGAAAGCGTTGGCAGATGACCCTCACCCCGGCTTTTGACGTACTGCTATTCATTATTCTCATCAACTCTTCGTGGATCTGGAGGGCCATGGAAATCACCTGTTCAAGGAGAGATTCAATGAGTTTCACGTGAACAATACAACCAACCACTAACATAGCATCCACCCACAGTGGACAGCGGCGCCTCCTCTGTTGAAACATGGAACTTCTGCCAATGGTTTGGCTCAAACTATTCGGTTGCCACTTATACTATAGCCAATCGACAGCAGGTCATCGCCTTACGTTTGCTGCGTGTATGTTTACCGTCCCTGTAGGGATGACTTCAGTGTTAACCTTGGCGGTAAACACATTGAAACTGAATCAAAACCCAATGCAACATGGCAACCACAAAAGGTGGATCTATGTTGTCGTGTGGCTGCAAGGCGTGTCATTGAAAATGGCAGAACATTCACGTATGGTGACAAAAGCTATGGGTGAAGACGAGGACAAAGAGAGAGATGCTGGAGTACTTGTGCGACGCGTTGTCCTGGTCTGGGGATGAGGATGACTTCCTCCAACAAGTTCAGTTTGCCTGGAGAGGATTTACCGCAGCTCAGCAACGTCACCAAGGGCACTGGTACCCGGAACTCACTCTGTTTAAAGGCACACAGCGTCGTTCACTACATTCAGCCGGTCCCTCTTACTTGTTCTGTGTTTATACATGTATGATCACACATGCACATGCACGGTTTGTTAAGCACAGAACAAATACACGATGCACACATGTATGTGTGCATCATGTATTTGTTCTGTGCCTGTGTCTGTGTCACTTATGTTAAATGTGCACTGGTTATGGTGTTGAACCCCTAGCCATAAGATTATGGGTTGGAACCCCCATGGTCGTGACTAAGACACCACAACGACCACCTGCTCCTCAATGCAATACCTAAATTGTGTCTTAATGTAACGTCACTTGGGATCAAAGCGTCTGCTAAATGTGTTTAACCGGGGTATGGCATACATGAACAGTGCTGCTCGGGGGCCTCCTCTCTGACCCACCTGACTTCTCAGGGCGAGGATGTGTTTGTAGAGAGGGACGTCCCGTATCAGTGCCCCACTTTTAGCCACGGCCAGGGACACGGCACCCACGGCCAGGCTGCCAGGGACCTCCGGCTCTGGTGGCACGCACGGAGGGATGAGCTTCTCTGCACTGGCGCCCTTTGTAGCTGGAACAACGTAGTTGCATATGTATCAATAAATAATATATATCACTGGTATGGACCTCCAGGAACAGTGTGGTGCAAGTGTAATGGGTGGTGCTACCTGTCTCCCCAGCCTTCTTGCCTTTGCTGGAGACAGGTGGAGGTGGTGGTGGTGGAAGAGCCTCTTCCTCCGCCTCCTTGTTTTTCTCCTCCTGCGACCTCCTGGTCTCCTTGTCCTCCTGGTGACGTGCTGAGAAGAAGTCACTGTCCGAAACACACAGAACACGTTGACCTTGGGGAACCCCACAAACGCATGGAGCCATCTCTTCAGAGAACCCCTTTGGTCTTCAGATTACTGTTTGACCTTGACCTTCAGAGAACCCCTTTGGTCTTCAGATGACTGTTTGACCTTGACCTTCAGAGAACCCTTTGATCTTCAGAGAACTGTTTGACCGTGACCTTCAACCAGCCCGTTGATCTTCAGTAAACAGTTTGACCTTGACCTTGACCTCACAACATAATTTTCCATTCAGGATCTAAAAGCACATACATCAACTAGCGCCATGGTAAACACGCAACGGGCTAA